>NC_090650.1:236993700-237193700 GCF_040937935.1 Hyperolius riggenbachi
CACTGGGTGACTGGGATTAATATTCAGAAAAGTGGGTGGAGCCTACAAAAAACAATCACAATTCACCTATTGATTTTCAAGGCAAATATTTAATTGCTGCCATTTTTGCACTGTTAATGGCACAAGCCTCAAACCTGGTACAGTTGATCATTGGGTGACTGGGGTTAAATATTTAGAAAAGGGGTGGGGCCACAAACAGCGAATCAGATGTGTTTCATTTCAATGAAAATTATTCATGCCAAAGACCACAAATCTCACAAACTTGGTAATTGACTATTGACAATTGTGTGTTAGGGTTAGAAAAAGTGGCCACAGCCAACAGCAGCCAAATACATACCCGGGAAACATTAGGACATCAGTGGGTAGAGAAAAATACAAATTTCACTGCTAGAATGTAAACTTAAATTTGGCACACACATAGTACATTACCTGGAATAAAGTATAGGATACTTTTTATTCCCATAACCAAAAAGGGGGTGGAGACAAATACTAATTTCACTGGAAAATGTAAACTGCAGCCATTCTTACATTGTTACACTGGAGGTGTGTTTAGCTTCTAAGGGCACAATGGTTAATTTGCATATATTCTGCAGTGATGCCCTGGGAGATATCTCAAGCTCACTGTTTTAAGAAAGCAAACTTTTGTTTTTCTTAACATCTTAGTAAGGGGGCTTTTAAGACCATTGTAGTCCCTTACACACCCCAATGAGTTTTGGGTCACCATGAGCTTGCTGGTTAGTCTGTACCTCTCGGTGTTACAAGCCCTACTGCATAGAGCCAAATTAATCCATGCCATGCACTGATGAGGAGCAAACAATCCAAAACAGTTTGTGTGCATGTTGGATTATTATGGTTCTGTACAAATTAATAAACTGACACATCATTGCATTCCAGCAGATCTGGAGGTGTGTTTAGCTTTTAAGGGTAACAATGGTTAATTTGCATATATTCAACAGTGATGCACTGGGAGACATTTTAAGCTCACTCCAACCTGAATTATCGCAAATTCTTTCTGTTTTAAGAAAGCAAAGTTTTGTTTTTCTTACTCTGTCAATGGCAGGTTTCTTAAACTTTGCACAGTTGGTCACTGGGTGACTGGGATTAATATTCAGAAAAGTGGGTGGAGCCTACAAAAGCTAATCAAAATTCACCTATTGATTTTCAAAGGAGTGGAGCCACAGCCAATTAGATTTATTTAATTTCAATGCCAATTATTGATGCCAAAGACCGCAAAGCTCACAAACTAGGTCATCCTTGAGTAATTGTGTGTTAGGATTAGAAAAAGTGGGCAGAGGTAACACTAGCCAATTACATACCCGGGCAACGCCGGGCGACCAGCTAGTATATCCAACTAATATAATAAATGGGAAAGTTTGGATGTTTGGATGTTTGTTTGGATGTTTGGATGTTTGGATGTTTGGATGTTTGGATGTTTGGATGTTTGTTTGGATGTTTGTTTGTTACTCGATCACGCAAAAACGGCTGAACGGATTTGAATGAAATTTGGCACACACATAGTACATTACCTGGAATAAAGTATAGGATACTTTTTATTCCCATAACCAAAAAGAGACAAATACAAATTTCACTGGAAAATGTAAACTGCAGACATTCTTACACTGTTACACTGGAGATGTGTTTAGCTTCTAAGGGTAGAATGGTTAATTTGCATATATTCAGCAGTGATGCCCTGGGAGACATCTCAAGCTCACTCCAACCTGAATTATTGCAAATTCTTTCTGTTTTAAGAAAGCAAACTTTTGTTTTTCTTAACATCTTAGTAAGGGGGCTTTTAGGACTATTGTAGTCCCTTACACACTCTAATGAGTTCTGGGTCACCATGAGCTTGCTGGTTAGTCTTTATCTCTCAGTGTTAAAAGCCCTACTGCATAGAGCCAAATTAATCCATGCCATGCACTGATGAGGATCAAACAATCCGAATCAGGCTGTGCATCGCCGCTCGGCCTTTTGGCTGCGATCAGGGGTAAAACCTTGGTTGTGGTCGGAAGGGCTTAGCGAGAGGACCTCCTTTTGGGGGTCCTAGGAAAAACAGAGAGGCGAAGGAGGGAGCCATGGCGGACTGGCGGAATTTGCGCAGCTCCATAAAGGTGGAGGTTGCTAGAGACCAGATCGGGAGTGTCAGCCTGAGAGATGTGGTGTCGGATGTGATGTTCAAGATATTCAATGTCCAGGTAACGGATCTACATTCGGTTCAAGATTTTGTTCATTTGGGTTTATTTTGTTTTACTTTTCATTCCGAGGAAACCTGCATTGCTGTGTATGAAAACTGGAAATTTAAAGCTTTCTCAGCGGACTATGCCATCCTGAGGAAGATGTCGGTGGAACTTTGCTTTGATCCTGGAGTGAAGGAACTTACTGTACACTGCTACAACCCCTACATGGAGGAGTATGTGGTGAGGACTTTTCTTTTGAGATTTTGTTCTGAAGTCAGCGAGGCTCAGAGGCTGTACAACCCATTTGGTTGCTACAGGAGCAAGCTGAAATACAAAGTTAAATTGCTTCCAGATGCAGATGGCTATGGCGGCACGGTGCACCCCCCAGCTTCCTTCCATGTGGCTGGGGAGAGATGCACCATTTACTATCAGGGCCAGCCTAAGTACTGTAGGGGGTGTTTTGAGTACGGGCACATAAGATCAGAGTGTCCCAATAAGATGTGTTGCCGGATATGTAAGGAGAGGGGCCACCAGGCGTCTGCGTGCCCTGCACCCCGAGTGTGTGATCTGTGCGGGGTGGGGGGTCACATGGCCCGGAACTGTACTAAGAACAAGGGACGCAGACTGTTCTCATATGCTGGGGTTGTGAAGGGGGAGGTGGGAGGATTGTTTGCTGGGTGGGCGGAAAAGATTCCGTTCTCTGTTTGTGTTATTGACAATACTGTATCTGATAATGTTGCTACTAATGTTGCTGAGGAGCGGATGGAGGCGTCCAGGCCGGTGGCAGAGGAGGGCGGAGGTTCTGTGGCCGGCTTGGCGTCTCATGTGACTGCTGAAGAGAGTGGTGGGCGTGGTCAGGAGAGCGGGGCTGCAGCGAAAGGGGAGGTGTCTGTGGAGCGTGGGGAGGTGACTGGAGTGAATGCTGAGAGTGGTGACGTCAGTGAGGTGGTCCCGCTCTCGGCGTCCTTGGATACTGTTGCTGGGGTGATTGAGGAGCTGGAGGAGTTGCTGGATGATGCGGCTGTGGTGGATGTGACGCTGGGTGGTGAGGAGGCGGATGTTGGGCTGCTGAATGTGTCCAGTAAGGAGGATGGCCGCCGGGAGACTGGGGTGAGTGACGAGCGTGCGGCGGAGGTGACAGCTGCTGTGATTGCGGAGGTGACTGGTGTGGGAGTGGCTGGGGTGATTGTGGGAGTGGTTGGTGAGAGTCCGTGTAGCCAGGCGGATCTGTTTGCGGAAGATGGGAATGTGACGGCTGAGGAGTCTGTGGGTGATGATTCTTGTGTCCGGGCTGTGGAGCGAATGGAGGAGGAGACTCGTGGAGGGAGAGTGAGCGGAGCTGCACCGGCAGAAGGTGACGTGTCTGGGGAGGAGGAGCCGGTGGGTGACGCTACCTGTGTGCAAGCCGTGCTGCGGGAGGAGGAGGAGGAGTCCCGGGCACGGAAAGCGGCTGTGCAGAGTGGGTCCGGTGTTGGGAAGACTGCGGAGGTGATTGCGGGGGTGAGTGAGGGGCAGGGGGTCACCCAGGAGCGGGGGAGATGGCGGGAGGAGGCGGGTCAGCCAGAGAGGAGGGAGGAGTCAGTATGCAAAGGTAAGGTGAGCAGTGGGATGGGCAGCGGGAAGGTGCAGAGTAGCCAGGCTGGGAGTAGTAGTTCCTCAGGAGTGGGGGGTGTGGCCAAGGCGCAGAAGCCCATAGATTGGGGGGCAGAGATGGATAAAAAGGAGGAGCAGGATAAGATGGGGTGGGAGGAACAGAAGTCAAGGATGAGGCATGGAGGGAGGGGGAGGTTGAGGAAGGAGGAGGAGGAAAGCAGAGTAGGAGGGGGTAAGAAGCTGAAGTTGGGGGTAGGGAGTGCTCCAGAGGTGCCCCTGTCGCCTAATCCGTATGTTGTACTGGAAGATTCGGATGATGAGATGGAAGTTCAGGTGGAAGATGCTGGGCAGCCGGATAGCCCTGATCCGCAGCCCAGGTGATATGTTGCTGTATCTGGGAGAGAAGGAGGTGATCAGACTGTGTTATTGGAACATAGTATACCCAGTGTGCGGCTGGATAGGCAGTATTATGAGCCACTTGAGAGGGACTGTGTGATACAGACTAGAAGTTGTGCTAAAGAGATTGTGAAGGTGGTGGAAGAGACGAATAAGTTGTGGAATAGTATGTCGGATAATGTTGCTTTACGCATAATGATGGTAGTGAGAGAGATGCTTGGAGAAGATACTGCTATAACAGCGAGGAGGTATGGTTTCCCATTGTGGCTTGTAAGAAGGATGCAGGTGTATCATTATAATTTGTCAGATTATCGTCAGGATGATATGACCGTGAGGATAATGGGTTATTATGTGTCTAAACTGGAAAGACTGTGGGGAAAATTAATTTCTGGAGAATATTGATTTTTTATGACCTAAGAAAAAGATTACAAAAATAAAACGCCATATGATGATTGGACTGATTCCTCTTTTAGGGGGCATTTATGTCTCTATGGAGAGATTAAGACTAATCTGAGGTAAAAAAAAAAAAAAAAAAAAAAAAAAAAAAATCCAAAACAGTCTGTATGCATGTTGGATTATTATGGCTCTGTACAAATTAACAAACTGATACATCATTGCATTCTAGCAGTTCTGGAGGTGTGTTTAGCTTTTAAGGGTAACATTGGTTAATTTGCATATACTCAACAGAGATGTACTGGGTGACATTTTAAGCTCACTCCAACCTGAATTATCACAAATTATTTCTGTTTTAAGAAAGCCACCTTTTTTATTTCTTACACTGTCAATAGCAGGGTTCTTAAACTTTGCACAGTTGGTCACTGCGTGACTGGGATTAATATTCAGAAAAGTGGGTGGAGCCTACAAAAGCTAATCAAAATTCACCTATTGATTTTCAAAGGAGTGGAGCCACAGCCAATTAGATTTACTTCATTTCAATGCCAATTATTGATGTCAAAGACCGCAAAGCTCACAAACTAGGTCATCCTTGAGTAATTGTGTGTTAGGATTAGAAAAAGTGGGCAGAGCTAACACTAGCCATTTACATACCCGGGCAACGCCGGGCGACATATGTATGTATGTATATATATATGTATATATATAAATATATATGTATGTATATATATATATATATATATATATATATATATATATATATATATATATGTATGTATGTATGTGTATATATACAGTGGGGGAAATAATTATTTGACCCCTCACTGATTTTGTAAGTTTGTCCAATGACAAAGAAATGAAAAGTCTCAGAACAGTATCATTTCAATGGTAGGTTTATTTTAACAGTGGCAGATAGCACATCAAAAGGAAAATCGAAAAAATAACCTTAAATAAAAGATAGCAACTGATTTGCATTTCATTGAGTGAAATAAGTTTTTGAACCCTCTAACAATAAAAGACTTAATACTTAGTGGAAAAACCCTTGTTTGCAAGCACAGAGGTCAAACGTTTCTTGTAATTGATGACCAAGTTTGCACACATTTTAGGAGGAATGTTGGTCCACTCCTCTTTGCAGATCATCTCTAAATCCCTAAGGTTTCGAGGCTGTCTCTGTGCTGACTCTGAGCTTCAGCTCCCTCCATAGGTTTTCTATTGGATTAAGGTCCAGAGACTGACTAGGCCACTCCATGACCTTAATGTGCTTCTTCTTGAGCCACTCCTTTGTTGCCTTTGCTGTATGTTTTGGGTCATTGTCGTGCTGGAACACCCATCCACGACCCATTTTCAGTTTCCTGGCAGAGGGAAGGAGGTTGTCGTTCTGGATTTCACGATACATGGCTCCGTCCATTTTCCCGTTAATGCGATTAAGTTGTCCTGTGCCTTTAGCAGAAAAACACCCCCAAAGCAAAATGTTTCCACCCCCATGCTTGACGGTGGGGACGGTGTTTTGGGGGTCATAGGCAGCATTTTTCTTCCTCCAAACACAGCGAGTTGAGTTAATGCCAAAGAGCTCTATTTTGGTCTCATCAGACCACAGCACCTTCTCCCAGTCACTCACAGAATCATTCAGGTGTTCATTGGCAAACTTCAGACGGGCCTGCACATGTGCCTTCTTGAGCAGGGGGACCTTGCGGGCCCTGCAGGATTTTAATCCATTGCGGTGTAATGTGTTTCCAATGGTTTTCTTGGTGACTGTGGTCCCTGCTAATTTGAGGTCATTCACTAACTCCTCCCGTGTAGTTCTAGGATGCTTTTTCACCTTTCTCAGAACCATTGACACCCCACGAGGTGAGATCTTGCGTGGAGCCCCAGAGTAAGGTCGATTGATGGCCATTTTATGCTCCTTCCATTTTCGAACAATCGCACCAACAGTTGTCACCTTCTCTCCCAGCTTCTTGCTAATGGTTTTGTAGCCCATTCCAGCCTTGTGCAGGTTTACAATTTTGTCTCTGACATCCTTGGACAGCTCTTTGGTCTTTCCCATGTTGGAGAGTTGTGAGTCTGCTTGATTGATTGATTCTGTGGACAGGTGTCTTTTATACAGGTGACTAGTTAAGACAGGTGTCCTTAATGAGGGTGACTAATTGAGTAGAAGTGTCTAACCACTCTGTGGGAGCCAGAACTCTTAATGGTTGGTAGGGGTTCAAAAACTTATTTCACTCAATGAAATGCAAATCAGTTGCTATCTTTTATTTAAGGTTATTTTTTCGATTTTCCTTTTGATGTGCTATCTGCCACTGTTAAAATAAACCTACCATTGAAATGATACTGTTCTGAGACCTTTCATTTCTTTGTCATTGGACAAACTTACAAAATCAGTGAGGGGTCAAATAATTATTTCTTCCACTGTATATATATATATATATATATATATATATATATATATATATATATATATATATATAAATATATATATATATATATATATATGCAGTATATATATATATATATATATATATATATATATATATATATATATCTACATACATACATATATATATATATATATATATATACACATATATAATATATATATTTATTTATTTTTTACATGCTGTATTTACAGACACGGGGGGGGGGGCACTGTGCTTTACTTACGGACCTGAACATCTTCAGGTCCACTTTCAAATTTAGCCCCGCCCCGCCGCGTGACTTCACGCTGCCCCGCCACTGCCGCGTAGTGTTGGGCGAACAGTGTTCGCCACTGTTCGGGTTCTGCAGAACATCACCCTTTTCGGGTGATGTTCGAGTTCGGCTGAACACCTCATGGTGTTCGGCCTTTTTAGTTCGGGTTCGCCCGAACAGCTCAATGCCCAGCCGAACAGGCCGAACAGGGCCCTGTTCGGCCGAATACTGTCCCCCTATGGGGTCGCAGGCATAAGGGGGGAGCATGTCCCGGTCGCGGGGGGGGGGGTCGGAAATTCCCCCCACCCCCTCCGCTAGCGCTCCCCCCTCTGCCCGCTTCCTCATACAAAAATTTTCCGTAAAGTTCAATAGTACCTTCAGTGGCTGGCTGGCACTGTGGTGTGAGTGAGTAGGAGGAGTCCGAGTAGGACACGTTGAGGCCGGGCAGCGGGCGGTTCAGCGGTAGTACCCTTGTGGTACTTCCGCCCTTTCTCTGACCTCAAGTCCTCTACGAGATGACGCATACGAGGGTACGCGTGACGCGTACCCTCGTATGCAGAGGACATGAGGTCAGAGAAAGGGCCCGGCCTCAACGCGTCCTACTCGGACTCCTCCTACTCACTCACACCACAGTGCCAGCCAGCCACTGAAGGTACTATTGAACTTTACGCAAAATTTTTGTATGGGGAAGCGGGCAGAGGGGGGAGCGCTAGCGGAGGGGGTGGGGGGAATTTCCGACCCCCCCCACGACCGGGGCATGCTCCCCCCTTATGCCTGCGACCCCATAGGGCCCCCAAAAGCGGGATGTTCGGGGGAGTTCGGGGTTCGGGCCGAACATGCCGAACATCTGGCCCATGTTCAGCAAACGGACCCAAACCCGAACATTCAGGTGTTCGCCCAACACTACTGCCACGCACTGATTGGCCGCCGGGTCCCCGGAAGAATAGATGGGACTTGGGGATCCCGGCAGCCAAAAACATTGGAAAAAAGTTAGGGGGGAGAAACCTGGGTCCCGCTGGCAGCGCTGATCGCGCGCGAGACCCAGGTAAACACAGCACGCGGCAGATTCTTCACAGCCCGACCTGAGCACGGGCTTACCGCTGTGCACATAGATATCACAGCCTATGCTCAGGTTGGGCTTACCATCAGGGAGGTTAAAGAGACTCTGAAGTCTCCTAAAAACAAGGTTTTTACTTTAAAAACCTCTTTAACCTAATTACCCCTCCTAAAATGCTGCATCCCCACCGCTGACAAACCCATAAATCCCCCCTAATTACCCCCACAAAATCCACGTCTTTCTTGGTCGTGGATTTTGCTGCTGGAGGAAGCAGACCTTTCAGCTGCAGCTCTGCCTCCATGCGATGCATGCACATATCTCCGCCTTTCCCCTGCCCCTTACACTGAAGGAAGACTGAGAGGGGTGAGGAAGAGGCGGCAATCCGCGCTGATAGACGCATGTAGAGGCAAAGCTGCAGCTGAAAGCTCTGCCTCTATGCGGAAGGAGCCCCGCAATGTCCCACATGTAATTTGGGGTTATGTATGGCTTGTCAGCGGCGGGGATGCGGCGTTTTAGGAGGCGCAATGAGGTTGAAGAGGTTTTTACAGTAAAAACCTAGTTTTTAGGAGACTTCAGAGTCTCTGTGAATTTCTGTGAAACCATATAATAATGCTTTATTTATTTTAGTGCCAATAAATGTGATTTTAGGTCTTTTTTTATTTATTTAAGCTCAATAAACTCCATTTATGTTACTTAAAGGACCACTATCACTAAAAAAGAAGAAAGCAAAGGAGGAGGCACCGCTTCTTTAAAATCCCTTTATTCCGGTGGGAAAAATAGCAGGTACATAGCAGTGGGGGTATCAGATGCCTGACAGCTGTTTCGCTGGTTTAAACCAGCTTCCTCAGAGGCAGATTGTACAAAAGACATTATAAAAACACTCCTTAAATACATAGATGCAGGTTATTGCCACCTCCCACTTCCTTTCCACAGGTAAACACCTTATTGGGCAAAGGACAAACCAGGACGGAGTGTACAGTTAGGTGGTACTATACTTACCATCAAAGATTTTCTACATTGTAGATCTAATCATGTAGTGTACTGCATCCTGTGTAGATGTGGCTCTTTTTATATAGGGCAGACAACTAGAGCACTATGTACCCGTTTCCAGGAGCATGTAAATTCCATAAAGACGGGGGTAGGTGCAGGGAAACTGATCAAACATGTAAGAGAATGTCATGATGGTAATGCAGCTTGTCTGCAATTTTTGGGCATTTTGACAGTTCCTCCACCTCGCAGAGGAGGTAATCGTGAAATTATGCTTTTACAGCAAGAGGCTAGAATTATCTCATTAACAAAAGCCTGTGGTCCCTTAGGTTTAAATGATAGAAACGAGTTACATTGTTTCCTAAGTCCATACTGAAATTCCCTCTGTGTATCCATTTATGACCCATGTAGAAGTGTGGATTCTATGGTGAGAAATAATGAAATACTCACCAGGCTGTGCCTTTTTCTTGTTATGGTGTTCTAACTAATTATTCCTATTCAACATCCATTCGGGAGCTATTTTTAATTGTCTTTATTGTTTTTAATGTATGTAGTACTGTCCGGCATGAAGATCTCGAATTGTGTTTACTTTTTGCAGGAGGCGCGTCCTAGGCAGGGTGGGCAGAGCCAATGACCAGTAAGAGTCGTGGGACTTGAAGGCGGGGAGACCCGCTGCTCGCCTACTGGCTAGAGCCTCTCATGTGACTCTATGAGGTAGGCTGCTGCCGCCCAATGCGGAAGTCCTTCCGCAATGGATGCGCTCCAGCGTGCGGTGCACAGACTCGTTGTCTTCCGGACAGGGGACGGGTTGAGGCTCCCTCCCACTCCTGATTTATTGGTCGACGTGGTTGCCAATGACGATAAGCCCTCTGGGTAAGTCACGGTAGACAACAGCTATTGGCTGTAGACTGGGAGACTGCCTATAGAGAGGCATGGAGGCGATTCACGTTGTCCTTTGCCCAATAAGGTGTTTACCTGTGGAAAGGAAGTGGGAGGTGGCAATAACCTGCATCTATGTATTTAAGGAGTGTTTTTATAATGTCTTTTGTACAATCTGCCTCTGAGGAAGCTGGTTTAAACCAGCGAAACAGCTGTCAGGCATCTGATACCCCCACTGCTATGTACCTGCTATTTTTCCCACCGGAATAAAGGGATTTTAAAGAAGCGGTGCCTCCTCCTTTGCTTTCTACTACATTGGATTTCAACTGTTTTCTGGACGTGCACGCTCCGATTCCCATCTCCGGTGTGTCTGCCCTGCTGCATTTGGTGCCAGGTACTGTGTTTCTATTTCCATTCCATGATTGACGTTTATTGACTGTGCACAAATGATTGAACTAGATGCTGAGGCCCCTCAAGAGATTGGGGTAGCTGAAGCGGAAGCCAGCTCCAGCATCACGAAGTTTAGAGCAGGAAGATCAGACTGGAAAACCTTTTTCACAGATCCAGCAAGTGGTACAGAAGCCAGTAAAGCAGTGGGGGTAAAAGTACTTGAACAAGACATCAATCGGCTGTCAGAAAAGGAAACAAAACTTTTTTGGACAGTAGCCTCCTTAAAGAGGTATGATGATGAAAAGATAGCTTCCCGTGGTTTTAGGAATTTTAGAGAAGCCAGTGAATATAGAACCGATAAAGAATTCGTCACAGAGTGGGAGGAGGAACACATAGGCCACTCTTTACGTCTCCAGGTGATCGTCCTGAAACGCACTGAGCTGGAGTATCACAATACAGTGAAAGATCTCACAACTAAAAAGGAGGAGTACCTGAAATTATCATCGGGGGCCCAATTACAAAAATTGGAAGATAAAATTGAGAATCGTTTGACCCCCATTCAGGACGAGATCAAGGAACGCAAGCTACGCAAATTCAGGAGAGACCAGCAGGATTTCAAAGAGGGAAAGGTCTTTGACTGGGGCCAACCAGTAAGGCGATCTAGGAACAAACGGAGAAATCCTAAAGAACCCAAAGAATATTGGACCACTGACTCTGGTTCCAATTCAAGTCCAGACGAGGGTAGCCCCAAAAGAAAGCCAAAACCGAAACCCAGCCCTAAACCGATTATTAAAAAACAAGAATGTGCCGAGGTCCCTTTAGACACAGAATCCGCAGGGGAGGACGGCGACGAGCCCGCCCCCAAGCGAGTCAGGACAAGGAGAGTGTCATGGGGGAGGGGGACATATGGGAGGGGCTATCGCAAAAGGAGATAGATGACCAATTATCTGTCAATGTCGAAAGTGAACTACAGGTTATTAATCTAGCCGCTGTTGAATTGCCCGAGGGTTGTATGTCAGTTTTGCAGAAGGGCCTCAACTTTTCAGTCACTGCCAAGTTTGACTATTTCGGGTTTGAGGTTGATTGGTATAAGACTATACGTAAATTGAATATCACGATGTGGCGTTTAAAGGAGTCTACACAAGACCCTATTGAGATGAAAGTGAATAAATTCACCACCATCAGCAATTTGGGCTATATAGCCCCTAGTCTCAATACTACCACAGATATGGAGGCTCTGTTTAATTTACAAGCGTTACTGGAAGAGAGTGAAACTGGTCTGGATCCGGGAACTTTTTGGGAGGCTAATAAAGAGAACTTTCGTCCATGCAAATCAGTAAAAGATTTTGCTACCACACCAGGCTCTGCAGTGGACATTTTTAATCGTCGAGTCCTGGCAGATATGCAAGCGCTCATTTACCCCAAAGATACACCCAATATCACTGAAAGTGAAAGGAAAGCTTTAGACTGGTTGAAAAACAACGATCAGATCATTCTGAAAAAAGCAGATAAGGGGGTAACCTCGTAATTATGCCAACTGCCTACTACCTGAAAGAAGCATTGAGACAATTGGAGGGCCCCGACAATTTCTATATAAAATTAAAGCAGGATCCCACCCCTCGCTTCAGCACTGCCCTACAGTCCCTACTTAGGAGAGGAGTAGAAAGTGGTTTTATCAGCAAAAAAATGGGAGAGGGATTGTTGCCAGAGTTTCCAACTAGACCGGTCTGGTATTTTCTCCCCAAGGTTCACAAGGATCCGGTCTGTCCGCCGGGTCGTCCGATTGTGTCAGCCAGGGGGTCACTCACAAAACCGTTGACCAAATTTTTGGACTTCAAACTCAGGCCATTCCTGAAACACGTCACCACCCACCTGGCTGACACCTTGGACGTCCTGAACAGACTGGACGACGTGAACCTTGGGGAGCATGCCAGGCTGGCATCAATTGATGTAGTGAATCTTTACACAAGGATCCCACAACGTTTAGGCACCAGGATCGTGGGTGAATTGTTGGAAAAAGAAGACAAAGATGAAATCTGGGTCAATTTCATTTGTGAATGCCTATTTTTTGTGATTTCTCACAATGCTTTCTTATTTAACGATACCTGGTATCAACAAAACTCAGGAGTAGCCATGGGGACCCCAGTAGCACCAACATTTTCTAATTTATTCCTTTGGGGGTGGGAAAGTAGAGTGGTTTTTGAAAGGAGTCGTATCTATTTAAGTTCATGTCAGATATCAGATGCTTTAGACTACTTCATTTCCTGGCGCCAGGACATGTCACATAACGTGGTTAACAGGACACACACACACACAGGAGTTGTGAGCACAAATTATGCTGAATCTTTATTACAGTTGCTTTCCTTATATCCTACTCAATACAGGATTTTGCTCATGCGCAGTATATCATAATATGTCACCATAATTACAGAAAGTCATGTGATTTACGAAAATTAACACAGTTCAATGATCACGGGGAAAACATGTTATTTATGACATTCCAGATGTCCCCATCTGGGGCATTATTGGGTTTTGCCCAGAGAGAAGAATTTGGCTATTCTCTATATCATGCAGCCAGCTCTTCCTGCACAGATGTGTGTAGGTGGCTGATTGTTCTATAGACACATTAATATCACACTGAATAGATACATGAGGCACAGACTTAGATACATGTATGGTTGTATATGAAATTGAGCTATATACTAATATATATACATACATATATATATATATATATATATACATATATACCTACATATCCTTTCAGTCCCCCCTTTGGTCATTTCTTCCAAAGGAAGAAGATGACCATACTAAAGCCAATACCTAGAACAGGCAGAGCTAGCATCAAAGTGGGCAAAATTTTGGTCGAAGTCTCCTAATGGTCAAACCACGAATAGCTATTTGGTAAAGTACTCATAACAAAGAAAATGATTAACTAACCTGTAACCTTAAATAATCAATTAAACAATGTTGGCTAATCTAATGGCCGAACAAATCAGAAAAAAATCAGAAAAGAACCAAATCAGAAATTATTCAGGAAAAAACCCAATAATTATTTTTCCTGATGCAGATCAGAACCAGGTCAGAACCAAGAACATTTCTCTTTCCTGATGTGATCTAGTAAAGATCTTATGCGGACTACATGTGAGGGTACACTCATGTGTTTAACTTAGCCTGCGCCAGGAATATTTCTCTTAGATCAATATAAGAAGCTTTCTTATCTCAGCACTTACTCCAAGAGAAACTTCCATCTGCTCTATTTTAGAAAAGGCTTTTCTAAATACTAGGCCTTAGGTAGGCCAAGGTCAGAAACCCATATGGTAGCAACTAACTCATACATAAGGTGACTATATTTGGGAGAGGGTGGTCTTGATTCTACAATTTAGTTCACAAACCGTTTGTGAGGCATGGCAGACCACTCATCCTCCATCAGCCACTGTACTCCAAGCTATCTCTGTATCCTTTACTCAAAGTCACACACTCCTGTTAACCCAGGGGGTGGACACCAACCCAACTACAATCATACTCAGGTCTTAATGCCCAGGGTACAGAGGCTGAGATCAGAAATACAGGAGTACTGCCAGAACTCACCAAACAAGTCAAAAACGTAGCTACAGGCCTCAGTCCAGGACATATTTGTGAGAGGGAATACAGATCACAGCAAGAGACTAGGGAACAAGGCTGTATGAGACCATCAACATTTCTGGCCTTCCAATTATCCCATATTAAATATACCAATCCGGTTGCTCAAGGCAACTTGTGTTGCTGTGAAATTGTAGTCCATCACACCAATCATACTGACCAAAGCCTGTTATGCTTGCTCAGACAAACAGATACAGCTCTGATTTAGTAGGGGAAGGGAATGTTAACTGATTGACTTTTTACCACAGTAATGGTAAATATCTATACAGACAAAATACAAATCAAAGCAGAAAAAGATGTAACTAATAGCAACCGCTGCCATAGATACTCTTTCAAGGTCAGGACTAACAGGACAACTGTAATGATGGCTACCTTCAGATTTAACCATACTAGAAGGACTCTGCTAATCACACATATGGACACTCAGCAATTATACTCACAGTCAGGATAGGACAAAACACAATATCTACATGAATCCTTCGCAAAACAATTATGGCCAGATTGAATCTACTGAAGACCAAGGTATCAGAGAATAGGAGACTTGTTCCCTGAAAATTGCCCACTGAGATCAGGCCTGCTGAATTATATGTGTCAGTAACACATATGCGTATGTATGTATATATATATATATATATATATTTTACTGTCTGATAAATATACAATTTTATAGTTATCTGGGTTGAAGAAAGATGTGTGTACATAAAGTTTAACCAAAAACCAAGCACCACACCGGCCCATTTCACTGCTGATCCAGAGGAAGGCGAAAAACCCTTATAAGGCATAGTGTAATTAGCCCCAGAAAGGGAAAAATTCCTTCCCGACTCCAAAATGGCAATCAGAAAAAATCCCTGGATAATCAGCACTTGGCCTTATTTAGTAATTGAGATAAAAAAATATCAGCTCATTACATATCAACCCATTATCTAACTTACAAAAACCTAATCCTAATTCTTTCCTAAAGGATGATATAGCAGAGATGAAGGCTGTTACTTTTTCAGAAAGCAGTAACCCATAATGTGACTTCCAACTAACTCTCCATCTAGAATATCCTTAATATCGTAGCCCACCCCTCTAGTACTGAACCAATAGAAGTTATTTTTAGATAAACCAAGGTTTTTCCCATAGCTACTATTAATAGCTTTCCTACGGGCCCAATACACATAAGAATGTCCCACAATCCATACAATCTTCCTGGGTCTGAGATCCAGATCTTGTTCCATTCTTCAACAGATGACACAAGCAACCTTGAAACTTTTATCAGAGCACGTGTTACTGTCCACCTGATGAATAGTCTCTTTTTGGGATTCAGGACTTAGTCGACCTATTTCACCCTCTACAGTGGAACCAGTAGAAAATCCTTTTATAAAGATAGCTTCAGGATAGCGTCTTCTCTGGATGGATTCACCTAGATGGATTACTTCCGGATGGACTCTGGTCTTATCCTCCTCAGGATAGATGTCTGGCAAGTTGTTTCTGAAAGAATAAAGAAAAATGTGCGAGTATCATGTTTTTCCCAAAAATCCAATAAGTTATTTATTTTTCCTAGTACTTGTAATACTACTATGATTCATACTCTCCACTATGAACTTCAAAACATACTTAGCGGATCTTTCTGTGATCCTAACGGATCTCTCGCAATACCCCGTTCGCATGACGTCGTGTCGCTGTACCCGTGCGAGTATGTGACTCCATACATGGCAGAGAGGATAAATTCCCAATGAATTTTTACACCATAATGAATTCCCATTTTTCCATTACAAGTCACACTCTCATTCCATCATACCTTCCACAATCATACCAAACCCTAAATAGTGATGTATTTAAAGAACTTAGGTGGCCCTAGTGCAATATCTACCTCACTACCACTACATGAAATGACATGACACAGATCACTAGGCCTGGGCAGGGCTGGACATGTGTATAGACAACAAACTAACATATTCCTCTTTTCCCCCATTTGACCATACATTAAAGTTTATTTTAATGTCTGGTCAGAATTAGTGAAAGGCTAATATGAGCAGGGTCACAGTACAGCGGAACAGTGGCCAGCACTGTCTCCCTGTAATAGGGTTGGGTCCCCTTTCAGATTTAAAGCTACAGACATACAAAGAACATCTATAGTGTCCTTTTCCCCATAGTGCGCTTAAGGTACTATACCTATGGTTGTCCCCGAGACACACTTCTATAGGTACACATACAAAGAACAGCACTACAGAGACTAGGCTAAGGCCTCCTTACTAAACAGACACTGACCTACAGATCAAGCAGAACTGAAATTAAAAATCCTGTCAGGGGTAAAGCTAATAAGCAGTACACTATAAAACAGTGTATTTTTTTCCTGAAGTCTTCAGAACAGTGAAAAGTCTATAGAATGACAACATCAAATAACTCTACAGTTTGTCAAAAAGTTCAAGCAAACTAAAATAAACTATTCTCCTAAGGATAAAAAATGTACTTATTTTCCTATGCTGCGTGCAAGGATTTTGGGCTTATAAAAAACCATATATTCTCACTAAAACCACGAGTGACTTAAGGTTCGTATACACGTCCGATAAAGATCGTTCGTTACGAACGATTCGTGACGTTTACAC
The DNA here is from genome assembly GCF_040937935.1 of Hyperolius riggenbachi. Taxonomy (NCBI): domain Eukaryota; kingdom Metazoa; phylum Chordata; class Amphibia; order Anura; family Hyperoliidae; genus Hyperolius; species Hyperolius riggenbachi. The sequence continues at coordinate 237,010,488 of NC_090650.1, forward strand.
GATATTCAAATTAGACCGAAAAGATCGTTCGTAATGAACGATTGTGTACACACGTGAACGATATAAGTATAAAGTACTGAACGACGAACGATTAAAAAATGCGTGCGCAAACGGAAGTGACGTTATGACAGGTAATAAGAACATGCGTTATCGGACGATCTTTGTACACACTGCAACGATTGAACGATTATCTTTCGAAAAAATCCGCCGGGTTGGATCGGTCCGATTGAACGATAACGATCGTTATCGTTCACAAAAACGATCGTTCACACTTTTTGAACGCACGATTATCGTTCCGATTGTCGTTATCGTTCGTTTTTGAACGATCGTTATCGTACGTGTGTACTCAGCTTTAGAGTCAGAGCCTTAAACAACTCTCTGCTAATATATGTCATTAATTACATACACGCAAAGATGTTGTGTCACCCGCAGAGGAGATATTAATTTAAAGGAGATGGATTTATTAACAGGAAGAGGGGTTATTAAGGTCAAAACCCCACTATTGGAAAGGAATTCCCATAATCTAAAGGGTGATATGAAATAAACAGCAATCGTGACCCAGAACTACACATGCGATCTTAATTGACCTAAAACTGTATACCTGTCCTGACTATTTAATATGTCCTCAATGTTTTCCATACATTTTCCCAAATGAATATGGCTTTCAGAGTTTCACAATATCCACTAAAATATAAGTACAAACAGTATACAATGCATTATTTTTTTTTCAATAGTTGCATGACATTTAGAAATATTGAAGTTACAATAACTGTGCTTTATCAGTATGGCTTGGAGGAGGAGCAAGCTGAGAGAATTCGTTCAACTGGGTGACCAGGCCAGTGAAGAATTAAATTAGACACAGTTTAGTTACAATAGCACGTAACACTTCAACAATGAGTTGCAAACATCATTAAATGCCTTTTCTGCTGCGATTTATATAAAATACAGCCTACCAACTATGATACAATATTCAAGAAGGAACTTATTCATGGAGAACTATTGAGTAAATCATTTGAATCTATATGCTTCAAAGTTACAAGCTATATAAATTCTGTTCAAATATGAACATTATTCTAACAAACTTATGGCAAACTACCATTACATGGGGAAATGATTTAACTCTACTCACTTGTATAAGTCTGGGTGACAAACGCCATTACTCAATTAATCCACCTTAGACTAAGGGAATTAGGTTGTACTAAAACTCAATTCTCGTTACACTATGAAACTAAGGTAACACGGTGACGTAGCAGCCAGTGTTCTCGCCTTACAATGTTACTCAAATCTCTGACTGGTCAACATCTGCACGGAGTCTGCATGGGTTTCCCCCAGGCACTCAGTTTCCTCACCCAAAAAAACCCACAGACAAATCAACCGGCTTCCTTCCAGATTGGCCCCAAACTATGATATATGATTTCACTATACTACCTATGAAAAAATATCAGAATCCCTTTTGGACACGTATAACTAACTAAGAGAAAAACCTAAGATGTTGTTTTAGATACGTATGACAATTAAATTACATTCTTACACATTACGTATTCAGAATGCACTTTCTTTTTCTTCAGCAGGAAAAAAAACTAGTACGTTTAAGTAATTAACCGGGCGGAAACACCAGTTACTTCCTCATTTTACTTCTGGTGGCGTAGCTTCTCAGAGAAGAGAGAAAAAAAAAAACCCACATTTAAAAAATGACATTTAACCCTTTCCATACTCTGCCACTATCAAGTATACATCCGTATATATGCAGAAATCATTATTAACAGAGAAAAAGAGATAAAAATACTACTATTTCAGAAGGCAAATATCTCTGACATTTCTCCATACATACGGACATATATGTTTCCTAATTAATCTAATGTTTTAATGTTAAACCCTATTAGAGTAAAAAGTATTAAACTTTTTACTTCCTCATTTCTCTCCTCATTTTACTTTCCTGTCACTGACTACTTCAGAAGAGAAACCCACACAGATATTGGCGGGCGCAGATTAGATCCCTTAAAAATGACATGTCCTCATCTTTAACCCTTTCAAACTAAAAGGGGAAATTCTAACACTATTTAATAAAACTACTTAAGTATTCCTGATTATTTCAAAATTACATCTGCATTTAGCTAAAAAAATCATTACCCATAACTCTGCAGTATCTGTCTAATTAAAAGAACTAATTTAAAGAAGTAATCTCCTAATGAGAAAGAAGAGAATCTAGTTTAAAGAGGCAGATATACCCATGGTTTCAACACATAATTTAGCGGGTGCCCAGTGACGTAACTAAGGAACTGCGGGCCCTGGTGCAGGTTCCACATCAGGGCCCCCCCCCAAGAACTCTACACACAGCAATTGACACAGCGTGCCAAAACCTGCCAAAGACAACCACAGTGCCAGGGGCACAAGAAAGGGACTGGAAACAGTGTGCCAAGGACCGCTATTTATTCAAAACATCTATAGAGCATTTATAGAAGTTATTATTAACACTACAGGACCTCTAGAGAGTTAGTACTGTGATAGAGGGTGGAGCCTTCGGGGCACTTCTAGACCAAAGGCCTCGGTGCGATCGCTACCTGTGCACTAAGCATGTACTCAATAAAATCTCTCAATTTACTCACATATGTGTCAGTTTACACACAATACATATGAATACATTATGATACATGTTATTCCATAACTATATCCTAATTTACAGGAAATAATTATATTACTATATTTCTGAGATGGTTCTTTTACAGAAAAACTTATATCACATGACCCATGGATAATTCAGACAATTTTAATGATCGGTCATCCACAAAAACCCAGCACAACAGATCTTTTCCAAAGGTGGCGTCTGAAACCAGTTTGTACGTACATAGAATTTATACTGGCGATTTCAGTAAATGACCGCTCTTATCCGAATCCCATGTGTGTCCTCAATATTAATTTTACTAATCCTCTCTCAGAAATGCAGTAAGATTCTTATAACAATTTTATATCGTCGCTGGCGCAACTTATAGACAGAGGACAGACATAAAACACACATTACTAGTCAAGATTAATACACAAACAAGACAGACTTGGACATATATAATTCTAATCACCGTTAGACATAGTTCTTTAACCAATTGTATATGGATTGAACTATTATTCCTTTCTTCCCCCCCCCCCCCCCAAGGGAATGACAGCCCAAGACTAATATACTATATTATATTCTAACCAAGAATGAACAAAATATTTTTCTTCCAGATATTCTGGCAACACAAAGGTTCATAAATTTCATCTATATTAGGGATTGGGATAGGAAACATTTTGACAATATTTTGACCCATTGATCAAATTTCAGTTTTATACTGTAATTTATTGGCCCTCTATTAAATCTGTGTGTCAACTACAAATATAAGATATTGCCGTACCAATAGACAATTCTTATCTAGATAAATTATAATTTATATATTTTTAAAATTTATCAACACTATTTTTATCAATAACTACTATTTATCAATAATTCTATCTATAATTCCCATCTCATGAGAACAAAACAAACTTTGTCTAGGGATTTTATCTTTCTACAACCTCACTAAACCCAAACTGTTTCTCAGAGTTTAATAACTTTTTTCTTAACCTTACTAATAAAACAGATTATTAGTTACAAAACAAACGCAGACAAATAATCCAAAACATCTGAATCTTATCTGACATTATAAAAACCTTACAAAAATAAACTGTAATAAACCCATTCAAAACCTAAGAAGAACTACAAATACCCAGAAATCCATACTATATGGTGCCGTGTTCATTTCCCAAATGAACCGTATTTTCTTACCAAAAGAAAATAATTTATTGAAGTTGATCAGACTTCAAATTTGTTAGATTTTTCCCCAAAAAATCTATATTTCCCTTAGACCTACTAAGAGAAGTGTAATAGACTTACCAAAAGTCTACATTCTCAAGTCTTCTAATTTTTTTTTTTTTTAAACTAAGGCCTTCTAAAAACCTTATAATCTATATAATTAAATTATACTATCAAAAAACACAAACTCCAACACCGGATTCGTTTTGGTATCAACAGAAATTTCACATAAATAATATAGACACCTTTCTCTTTAAAAACAAAACAAAAAGAGAAGTATAGTCATATTACTTACGTGAACTCTGCAGAAGACCATCCGCGGCGAGCCCTCAGCTGAAAGGAGTCGTATCTATTTAAGTTCATGTCAGATATCAGATGCTTTAGACTACTTCATTTCCTGGCGCCAGGACATGTCACATAACGTGGTTAACAGGACACACACACACACAGGAGTTGTGAGCACAAATTATGCTGAATCTTTATTACAGTTGCTTTCCTTATATCCTACTCAATACAGGATTTTGCTCATGCGCAGTATATCATCATATGTCACCATAATTACAGAAAGTCATGTGATTTACGAAAATTAACACAGTTCAATGATCACGGGGAAAACATGTTATTTATGACATTCCAGATGTCCCCATCTGGGGCATTAATGGGTTTTGCCCAGAGAGAAGAATTTGGCTATTCTCTATATCATGCAGCCAGCTCTTCCTGCACAGATGTGTGTGGGTGGCTGATTGTTCTATAGACACATTAATATCACACTGAATAGATACATGAGGCACAGACTTAGATACATGTATGCTTGTATATGAAATTGATCTATATACTAATATATATACATACATATATATATATATATACATATATACCTACATATCCTTTCAGTTTTGACAGATAGAAACCCCTTTAAAGCCCTCATAGGATGTTGGTATCGTTACGTGGATGATGTCCTGTTAATTTGGAACGGTAGTGATATCCAATTCGATCAGTTTTTGGGGTTCCTCAATAATAATGAATTTAATATGCAGTTCACAGGAGTGCTGGGAGGTGATAAACTGCAGTTTCTGGATTTGGAACTCTTTGTGAAAGAGGGCCAAATCTTATCAAAAGGCCATAGGAAATCAACTGCGACCAATGCTTTGCTCTCAAGTACCAGTTATCATCCTACACATACAATCAAGGCTATACCCTATGGCCAATACGTGAGACTCAAGAGGAATAACTCCAGGAGGGAGGATTTCCTTCAACAGAGTCGTGAATTGACAGCACGTATGGCCAATCGGGGTTATAGCATGACTGAACTTAACAGAGCCTTCCGTCGGGCGGACAAGCTGGAAAGAACAAATCTGTTATAGCGCAAGCCCCAAAAAAACAATCAAAAAGAATGCAATGCAGGTCAACCTCTTACATGCGTGTTCGACTACACTCCAATGGCCGACCAAATTAGATCGGCCATATTGAGACATTGGCATATTCTCCAGGGAGATCCTCTCCTTGGAACTTATGCCCAGACTAAACCCCTAATTTCGTTCCGACGAGCGAAAACGATTGGTGACACGGTTACCAGAAGTGAATTCAGGAGAGCAAAGTCCTCAAATTGGTTGCAGAGATGTATTCCCACTGGAAACCACAGGTGTGGTAACTGTAATCATTGTCACCAATTCCCCCCCCCCCCCCCCCCCCCAAAGACCAGGCTATTTTTCACAAAAATGGCTATGTCAGCTTTAAGGGCTCGTTGCAGGGCTGCACAACTCAGCACACAAGTGATTCCTCCCCCCCTTTTCTTTCCACCAACAGAGCTCTCTGTCAGTGGGGTCTGATCGCACCCCACATGTTTGTTTTTTATTAAATAAATATGTATTTGTTTATTTTGTTAATATTTACAACTATTTTTTAATTTTTTTATTTTATACTTCCCCCTCCCTCCCTCCCCCCACCAGCCTATGACAGTGGATCACTTCTGCAGTTACAGAGGGGACAGCCGTGTCACATGGCTGTCCCCAGTACAGCTCTACCTTAGATTGCAGCGCTGTACAGGGTAATTATATGGCGATTTTGCCATCTAACAGTCTCCGAGCGGCGCTGGGTAGAGTTGGGCCGAACCTCCGATTTTAGGTTTGCGAACTTCCGCGGAAGGTTCGGTTCGCGTTAAAGTTCGCGAACCGCAATAGACTTCAATGGGTATGCGAACTTTGAAAAAAAAAATAATTATGCTGGCCACAAAAGTGATGGAAAAGATGTTTCAAGGGGTCTAACACCTGGAGGGGGGCATGGCGGAGTGGGATACATGCCAAAAGTCCCCGGGAAAAATCTGGATTGACGCAAAGCAGCGTTTTAAGGGCAGAAATCACATTGAATGCTAAATGACAGGCCTAAAGTGCTTTAAAACATCTTGCATGTGTATACATCAATCAGGTAGTGTAATTAAGGTACTGCTTCACACTGACACACCAAACTCACCGTGTAACGCACCGCAAACAGCTGTTTGTGTAGTGACGGCCGTGCTGGACTGGTGCGCACCATGGCGAGAGTGCAGGTTTTGGTGGCTTTAGCTGATGTAGCTGAATGACAGAACAGTGACTGTCCAGCTGATCAAATTTGGTCTGACCACAATGAAGCAACAACCTTATTATCTTTTGTGTGCCCCCCGAGACACTCATCTAGGCGCCGGTCATTGCTTCATTGTGATACGCAAGCCCCTTCACCACGGCAAGGTAATGATCACGATGGGGAATGGGCGCATGTACATGCCTTTTCTTTTGTTGTTGCAGCTGCCCGCAGTGCAGCCAGAAAAATTAGGCAGTCATGTACACGCACCAGAAAAATTATTACAGCGGCCGCTGCTAGCAGCGGCCTAAAAAATTCAGCAATCCGCCTGGAGTCCCGGACCCTGTTGGTGGTGGCGGAGAAGGTAGTCAAGCGGCCTGCAGGCAGACATGCTGTGTGGAGGGACTGGGAGCGACTTAGTCTTCTTGGGGCAGGCCAGGCAGCCAGTCACACGGCGTGCAGGCAGAGATGCTGTGTGTGCGGGGACTGACTTAGTCTTGGGGCGGGAAGCAGCCCTCCGGGATCCATGCCTCATTCATTTTGATAAAGGTGAGGTACTTAACACTTTTGTGACTTAGGCGACTTCTCTTCTCTGTGACAATGCCTCCAGCTGCGCTGAAGGTCCTTTCTGACAGGACGCTTGCGGCAGGGCAGGAGAGAAGTTGGATGGCAAATTGGGACAGCTCTGGCCACAGGTCAAGCCTGCGCACCAAGTAGTTCAAGGGTTCCTCATCGCTGTTCACAGCAGTGTCTACATCCACACTTAAGGCCAGGTAGTCGGCTACCTGCCGTTCCAGGCGTTGGTGGAGGGTGGATCCGGAAGGGCTACGGCGAGGCGTTGGACTAAAGAACGTCCGCATGTCCGACATCACCATGAGATCGCTGGAGCGTCCTGTCTTTGACTGCGTGGACACGGGAGGAGGATTAGTGGCAGTGGTACCTTGCTGGTGTTGTGCCGTCACATCACCCTTAAAGGCATTGTAAAGCATAGTTGACAGCTGGTTCTGCATGTGCTGCATCCTTTCCACCTTCCGGTGAGTTGGTAACAGGTCCGCCACTTTGTGCCTGTACCGAGGGTCTAGTAGTGTGGCCACCCAGTACAGCTCATTCCCCTTGAGGTTTTTTATACGGGGGTCCCTCAACAGGCAGGACAGCATAAAAGACGACATCTGCACAAAGTCGGATCCAGTACCCTCCATCTCCTCTTGCTCTTCCTCAGTGATGTCAGGTAAGTCAACCTCCTCCCCCCAGCCGCGAACAATACCACGGGAAGGTTGAGCAGCACAAGCCCCTTGCGACGCCTGCTGCGGTTTTTCTCCTGCCGCTGTCCCCTCCTCCTCCTCCTCCTCCCCCAAAGAAACACCTTGCTCATCATCCTCTGAGTCTGACTCGTCTTCTGCACACGACTTCTCTTCTTCCTCCTCCTCCCCCCTCTGTGCTGCCGCAGGTGTTGAGGAAACAGCTGGGTCTGATGAAAATTGGTCCCATGCCTGTTCCTGCCGTAACGGTTCCTGGTCACGCTCATTCACAGCTTCATCCGCCACTCTACGCACAGCACGCTCCAAGAAGTAAGCGTAGGGAATTAAGTCGCTGATGGTGCCCTCACTGCGGCTCACCAGGTTGGTCACCTCCTCAAACGGCCGCATGAGCCTGCATGCATTTTTCATCAGTGTCCAGTTGTCGGGCCAGAGCATCCCATCTTCCCAGACTGTTTCATTCTACTGTAGTTGTAGAGGTAGTGGGTCACGGCTTTCTTCTTTTCTAGCAGGCGGGAGAACATGAGCAGGGTCGAGTTCCAGCGAGTCGGGCTATCGCAAATGAGGCGTCTCACCGGCATGTTGTTTTTGCGCTGAATTTCCGCAAAGCATGCCATGGCTGTGTAAGACCGCCTCAAATGCCCACAGAACTTCCTGGCCTGCTTCAGGACATTCGCTAAGCCAGGGTACTTTGCCACAAATCTTTGAACCACTAGATTCATGACATGTGCCATGCAGGGTATGTGTGTCAGCTTCCCCATATGCAAAGCGGCAAGCAGATTGCTGCCGTTGTCGCACACCACGTTGCCTATCTCCAGGTGGTGCGGGGTCAGCCACTCATCCACCTGTTTCTTAAGAGCAGCCAGGAGAGCTGCTCCAGTGTGACTCTCCGCTTTGAGACAAGACATGTCTAAGATGGCGTGACACCGTCTTACCTGGCATGCAGCATAGGCCCTGCGGAGCTGGGGCTGTGTAGCTGGAGAGGAGAACTGCCACTCAGCCAAGGAGGAGGAGGACAGCGAAGAGCATGTAGCAGGAGGGGAGGAGGTGGCAGGAGGCCTGCCTGCAAGCCGTGGAGGTGTCACAATTTGGTCCGCTGCGCCCTGCTTGCCATCGTTCACCACCAGGTTCACCCAATGGGCTGTGTACGTAATGTAGCGGCCTTGCCCGTGCTTGGCAGACCAGGCATCCGTGGTCAGGTGTACCCTTGACCCAACGCTCTTTGCAAGAGATGACACCACTTGCCTCTCAACTTCACGGTGCAGTTGGGGTATGGCCTTTCTCGAAAAATAAGTGCGGCCTGGCATCTTCCACTGCGGTGTTCCGATGGCCACAAATTTACGGAAGGCCTCAGAGTCCACCAGCCGGTATGGTAACAGCTGCCGAGCTAACAGTTCCGCCACGCCAGCTGTCAGATGCCGGGCAAGGGGGTGACTGGCCGAAATTGGCTTCTTCCACTCAAACATTTCCTTCACGGACACCTGACTGCTGCTGTGGGCAGAGGATCAGGAACCGCTCAAGGGCAGAGGCGGAGTGGAGGAGGGTGCCTGTGAAGGTGGAAGGGAGAAAGCGGCAGAAGCAGATAATGCACCTGATGGAGGAGGAAGAGGAGAAGGAGGGTGGCTTTGCTTTTGTGTGCTGCTGCTGCTTTTGCTCAGGTGGCCATCCCATTGCTGTTTGTGCCTTTTCTCCAGGTGCCTTCGTAAGGCACTTGTCCCTACGTGAGTGTTGGCCTTTCCACGGCTCAATTTTTGTTGGCAGAGCGAACAGATGGCTTTGGTCCGATCTGAGGCACACACATTAAAAAATTTCCACACCGCTGAGCCACCCTGGGATGTGGGCACTATGGGGACCTCAGCAGCTGATGCTGAAGGGCAAGTTGGCTGGCTGTACATAGGTGGCGATACATGGTGCCGGACTCTGCCACCAGCTGTTTCTGACGAAGAGCTGCCCCAGCTTCTTTCAGCAACTTCTCTCCTCCTACTACTCTCTGACTCCCCCTCTGAACTGTCCCCCTCTTCATCTCCTCTATTGGGAACATACAGAGGATCCCTATCATCGTCATCATCGTAGTCATCCTGCCCAGCTTCGCTTGACTCAGAAAAATCCAAACATGCACCATCAGTAGGTCCTTCATCCTCCTTACACGTTACATCCATAGTGTTGCCGCGTAACGCAGACATATGAGCTGGTGAAAATTCATCTGGCTGTAACAACAATGGCTGTGCAACAGTGATTTCACCACTAAATAATTCTTGCGAAGTGTCAAATGCAGCGGAAGTGGTGCTAGTAGTAGCGCTGGTGGCTGAGCAAGATGAGGTGTTCTGTGTCGCTAAATACTCAACCACGTCCTGACAATCTTGGGACGTGATGGGACGTGCCTTCTTCCGAGCACTGTACTGTGGGCCAGGTCCACACGAAATTACATTTACACGACCTCGCGCAGACCTGCCGGGTGGCCTTCCTCTGGCTCTGGCACTACCTCTTCCTCTACCTGTTTTGTCCATATCGGGTATGCACGGAGTGGTATATCACACTGCGTGCACTCACGTAGGTAGGTGGGTTCACTTAACTGCACAGGTATGCGCACTGATGCGGTGGGTTCACTGAACAGAACAGGTATACATTGGCGGGTTCACAGAACAGGTATGCAGTGGCAGGTTCACTGAACACAACAGGTATGCAGTGGCGGGTTCACTAAACAGGTATACAGTGGCGGGTCCACTGAACAGAACAGGTATGCAGTCGCGGGTTCACTGAACACAACAGGTATGCAGTGGCGGGTTCACAGAACAGGTATGCAGTGGCAGGTTCACTGAACACAACAGGTATGCAGTGGCGGGTTCACTAAACAGTACAGGTATACAGTGGCGGGTTCACTGAACACAACAGGTATGCAGTGGCGGGTTCACTGAACAGGTATACAGTGGCGGGTTCACTGAACACAACAGGTATGCAGTGGTGGGTTCACTAAACAGGTATACAGTGGCGGGTCCACTGAACAGAACAGGTATGCAGTGGCGGGTTCACTGAACACAACAGGTATGCAGTGGCGGGTTCACAGAACAGGTATGCAGTGGCAGGTTCACTGAACACAACAGGTATGCAGTGGCGGGTTCACTAAACAGTACAGGTATACAGTGGCGGGTTCACTGAACACAACAGGTATGCAGTGGCGGGTTCACTGAACAGGTATACAGTGGCGGGTTCACTGAACAGAACAGGTATGCAGTGGCGGGGTCACTAAACAGGTATACAGTGGCGGGTCCACTGAACAGAACAGGTATGCAGTGGCGGGTTCACTGAACACAACAGGTATGCAGTGGTGGGTTCACTGAACAGGTATGCAGTGGTGGGTTCACAGAACAGGTATGCAGTGGTGGGTTCACAGCACAGGTATGCAGTGGTGGGTTCACTGAACAGAACAGGTATACAGTGGCGGGTTCACAGAACAGGTATGCAGTGGCAGGTTCACTGAACACAACAGGTATGCAGTGGCGGGGTCACTAAACAGGTATACAGTGGCGGGTCCACTGAACAGAACAGGTATGCAGTGGCGGGTTCACTGAACACAACAGGTATGCAGTGGCGGGTTCACAGAACAGGTATGCAGTGGTGGGTTCACAGAACAGGTATGCAGTGGTGGGTTCACAGCACAGGTATGCAGTGGTGGGTTCACTGAACAGGTATGCAGTGGTGGGTTCACAGCACAGGTATGCAGTGGTGGGTTCACAGCACAGGTATGCAGTGGTGGGTTCACTGAACAGGTATGCAGTGGTGGGTTCACAGAACAGGTATGCAGTGGCAGGTTCACTGAACAGGTATGCAGTGGTGGGTTCACTGAACAGGTATGCAGTGGTGGGTTCACTGAACAGGTATGCAGTGGTGGGTTCACAGAACAGGTATGCAGTGGCAGGTTCACTGAACAGGTATGCAGTGGTGGGTTCACAGCACAGGTATGCAGTGGTGGGTTCACTGAACAGGTATGCAGTGGTGGGTTCACAGCACAGGTATGCAGTGGTGGGTTCACAGAACAGGTATGCAGTGGTGGGTTCACAGCACAGGTATGCAGTGGTGGGTTCACAGCACAGGTATGCAGTGGTGGGTTCACAGCACAGGTATGCAGTGGTGAGTTCACAGAACAGGTATGCAGCCAGACAGGAACAAGTTAAGCCTAACTAATCTTTCCCTGAGAGACAGTCTGCAGCAGCTCGCCCTACTCTCACTAATGCAGGCAGCACACGAGTGACCGTAATGGCCGCCGCTGCCTGCCTTATATAAGGGGGGGTGGGGCTCCAAGGGCTAGTGTAGCCTAATTGGCTACACTGGGCCTGCTGACTGTGATGTAGAGGGTCAAAGTTGACCCTCCATGTGCATTATGGGGCGAACCGAACTTCCGCAAAGGTTCGCCTGCGGGACGCAAACGCGAACCACTGAAGTTCGCATGGAACCGTTCGCAGGCGAACCGTTCGGCCCAACTCTAGCGCTGGGAGACTGAAGGCGGAGCGTGCGCACGATCTCTGCAAAAGCCAGCCCCAGGACTTTGCGCCGATCGGCGTTAGGCGGTCCTGGGGCTGCGGTCCTGGATAAAAAAAACTGCTTCCCACCCTCACTGATCTCTTACTTGAGTGTGCTCCAAAGGTGCTTAATAGGATTGAGGTCAGGGGAGGATGGGGGCCACACCATGAGTTTCTCTCCTTTTATGCCAATAGCAGCCAATGACAAAAAGGTAATCCTGGCAGCATGATGGTATGTTGTCATGCATGAAGATTATCACAGAAATTAGCAAAAGCTCGGTATACAGAGGCGCCAGAGTAGAGTAAAACGTTTTAAAAACCATTTAAAAGCAGAGGGGGATGTTAGGGTGGACTTACCTCCCTCTTACAAAAAAGAAAACTCACTCGAGTCTTGATAAAACAGAATTGACAAATAATTTATTCAACTCCACAAATGCAACGCGTTTCGCGGGCGTGACCCCGCTTCCTCAGGCAAAAATGGGAGCACAACTCAGTGGATCAAGCAGTAGGCGCTCAAACCTACTGCTTGACCCACTGAGTTGTGCTCCCATTTTTGCCTGAGGAAGCGGGGTCACGCCCGCGAAACGCGTTGCATTTGTGGAGTTGAATAAATTATTTGTCAATTATGTTTTATCGAGACTCGAGTGAGTTTTCTTTTTTGTAAGAGGGAGGTAAGTTCACCCTAACATCCCCCTCTGCTTTTAAACGTTTTTTAAAATGTTTTACTCTACTCTGGCGCCTCTGTATACCGAGCTTTTGCTGATCTTCTAGTCCACCCTGGGTGGAGGGGTGCATCCCCATCTACTATCTACAGAGAGCGACTTCTTAACCTGAGTGGGGTCAGGTCCTAATGCTCCCCACATGCATTTAAAGTGGTTGCCTATGGGTAACCCGTGTTTGTGAGTATATACACATAAAATTGTATTGAACTCTTCATTTTACCTAACAATACTGCACCATATTGGGCTCTCAATTCTCATCTTGTTTTTAATCACATAAATTACCTTCTTCTTTTTGTACCATGGAAGAAAGTTGTCCGTCAGAAACTCTACATACGTCTTAGAGGTCATTTTCACACCTTTAGGGACCCTTAAGGGGATGAACACCATTCTTCCCATGATTCCAGCCCAAAACATTACTCAGCCACCTTTTTGCTGACATTGCAGCCTTGTTGGGAATGTGGAGGCTGTTAAACAATACATTCACCACTCCTTACATCCATCTGGACCATGAAGAGTTGCACGGAACGTATTAGTAAACAAGACTCTTTGAAAATTAGTCTTCTTGTAGTTCTGGGCCCACTGCAGCTGTTTCTGGTTTTGAGCTTAGGTTAGGCGTGGTTGAATAGAAGGTTTGTGCACTGAAATTCTCTGGAGAATACTGCACTTGGATGTTTGTGAGACTCTGGAGGCACCAGCAGCTTTAAATATGTGTTTGCTGCTTTGTAATGGCATTTTAGCAGCAGTTCTCTTAATCTGATGTGTTTTATTTTTTTTTTTTGGCAGAGCCCTTCCTTATTATGATTTTATCTGCACAAACCCATGTGTGCACTGAGTCTCTCTAGCTTGTGCACAAGTAGTACTCCCAACACAAGCTAGAGTGACATCACTTTATTAGCACGGCTGTTCAGCCTGGGACGGAAACACTTCCGGAATACAGACTGCGCTCCTCTGGACCTATGGCTGCAGTCTTGTAAGCCTTTCCCCGCTATGTAATCGGGCCAGTTGCTGCGGTGGATCGAGGTGGAAGAAAAGAACTCTAAATGCTAATTGCCGCTCCCTGATGGGTAACATATACACGTAAGTCACTTTGCTGCACAAATAATTTCTGCTGAACTTATGCTGCATTATTATTTACAATACGCATTGGCTTATGCATATAAGGAACCACTATGTACACCAGGGTTGGATTAAATTATGTTGGTAGCGATTGTCCTGTGATTTTAAAGTGATACTCATTTGACTTCAAGGAACAGTACCAGAAATGGGATGATTTAATATCTAGATCAATCCATGCATGGATATATTTTTATATGAATGAGGTAAAGTTTTAGGTCTGTTTACTGGGCCCCAGTTTAGACCACGTCAAGCTACACTTTTTATGGTGTGTCTGCATGTGAAGGTAACGCATGTGAGTGTTGTTATTATATGTGCTTCTATGTGGTTTTAAAGGGGCAGGTGCCCATTAGAATATATGGGGTTATATCTTCACACTATTATAAATGATTAAAAGTTTTAATACTGCTATACATGCTGTGGATGTTGATTATTAATTTTTGAGGGTTTTTTTTTAGGGTAATCAAGGGTTACCATTATCCACTTAGCTGCTGATTACCTCTTTGGCGCAGGTGTTTTCTGTTAATCTTGTCTAACAATATAAATGTTATTTGTCTTTGTCTTAACATTAAAATAACAGGTAGGAACTAATCTATTTGTATCTACTTTCAAATTAGTCTCAGGTTTGCTTTCAGGTTACACTTTGTGCTCCTGAGTGGGAAGTCAATTTCTACATTTAAGTATGTGCATTTACATTAAAAAAAAGAAAGAAAGCTCTTATGCTACATTTTTCTTTTGTGTGTGTGTGTGTTTATAGAAAGTACTTGTAAAATGAAAAACACTACTGTCTAGAGTCCAGAGTTTAATGAGTCTTGTAAGTCATAGTAACTATCATAGTAGGTGTAAATTTGAAACAGCATCTTTAACATTTCCTATAGAAAGAAAAAATAAAAAGTTAAATTGGGGATGTTGACAAAGAGAAATGTCTTAAACAAAACAATTTTATTCTAGTGGGAGGCTTGAATGTGCACAATGCAGATTCTAATACACTGTAATATCATTTTAAAAAGGGAACATTTAATCTAAACTTTTGAAGTGCACATCAAAGAACACTAATCTTAATACTGTTGAATTTATTTCCCTTGACATATGTGATAGTGTGAGCTAGTTCAGCTTGACAAATGTACTTTAGTAATACAATTTATAATAAATCTTGTGTTTCTATTTATGATATGAATGTTAATAATCTACTCGAACAGAAATGCATTGATTTCTTTCCATCCCAGCAAACATATAAATTACACTTTACCAAGGCTCTGAACACCAATGCAATTATGATATAATGAGGCATATAATGTAACCAGACACAGTATTTGAAATAATACTTTCTATTTTAATAATATGTTTCTAAATGAGTTGCAGAATTCAATAGAAGAACTGTTAGAGCATGACAAAAGTTAGTAGCGCTTGTAAGATTTTTGTTATTTTTGTAATAACCTTCATTCTTTGAGCACCAAAAATTTCAATAAAGCAATCTCCTGGTTGCTTTCTAATTCATAGTTTAGGCTAATTTGGAACCTTAAAACGTTTTTAAGTGCAAATGAATTTTCTGTATCAAATATTCAACTGTTCATTTGTAAAATGAGCTGGTTAGTGGTATATTTAAGTGGACCTGTATAAAAAAAAGTAAACCCTCGGTTTTAGCTAAACTTGTTTTGATGCTTTATGTGTGGGTATGAACACAGGGACACAGGATTCTTTCCTAATTAAGGCAGGGAGCACTCTTCCAAGAATCACATGTATATTGCTGCATAGTATAAAAGGCATGATAAATCACATATGATGTTAGTCTATAGGCCGTACAAAAACTCCATTGCAAATTTAAAAACACAAGCTCAGAGAAAAACACATAAATGCACATGCCAGAGAAAAAGTTTGTTCCTGGCCCCAATGACACATACATATATTTGCAATATTAAGAACCTGAGTCCTAAAAATGATCTTACAGTGGAGTCATATCTTCCTGGAATAACTCCTTCTCTTGTTGTCTTTTGGGATTATATCTGTCTAGTTCCAGAGGGAAAGCCTGTGATAATGGCATTTAATAGAATTATTTAACATGCTCTATTCCTGTTTCCTCCACTCCCACTGATTTTAAAGTGTACATGTGACATAATGAGATAAACATAGGTGTGTGTGTGTGTGTGTGTGTGTGTGTGTGTGTGTGTGTGTGTGTGTGTGTGTGTGTGTGTGTGTGTGTGTGTGTGTACAGCACTATGGAAGATGCTGGAGCAAAATAATAATAAAATCTGGGACTCATTTGTAATTTCTGTTACTAATGCTCCAAAAACTGTTGGTACAACACATACAGTTAGTTATCTCATAGGTTTAGTTTCACTCCAGGTTTGCATTAAATCATTTTTTCTGCTTGCATTATCTCTGTAAAATCTTTTGAACTTTCTTTCCCAAGGTTTCCCATGCTGTTCTGTGTTCTGTCTGAAACCCTTTCCCTATATCATGTCTGTGCCCCCTCTTGTCCCCCTTTCTTTGACT
Organism: Hyperolius riggenbachi; assembly: GCF_040937935.1. Lineage (NCBI taxonomy): Eukaryota > Metazoa > Chordata > Amphibia > Anura > Hyperoliidae > Hyperolius > Hyperolius riggenbachi. Next base: position 237,026,968 of record NC_090650.1, read on the forward strand.
TCTGCCATGACAACTTGCTGTCCTTCTCACTACGTGTGTTCCAATTATTCATTCATAGCCCATTAATTATGTAGTCTTCTTATGTCATACCATGCTATAGCGCTGTTACATTTACAGGGAACATCCCAAGGCATGTTTTGTAGCAAAACATAGTTGCCCTGTCTGTATGTTTTTGGATTGTGGGAGAAAAACATCTGGAGCGAATGCAAATATGCAAACTTACAAACTCCATGCTTATAGACAAAGATCTCTACTGCTGTAAGAAAAAAATTCTAGCCACAATTAGTCCTCCTATTTACTGTAGGTGCACTAATTAGAGCACATCCAGCCCTTCTTTCACACTTCTTGAATTACAGTAGCAATCCTCCTTGTACTCTTGTTGGGTCATTACTGATCTGTCAATATATATGCAGGATAAACAAGACAGGGAGAAGAAGCAATCACATTTACACATTGTAGTAGTTGACCAAGGATGCTGCTGATAACGTGACCATTCAAAGCACTTAAACCAATGAAAATTAAATGTTTGCTTCATCCTGCTTTTTGAGGCATCCATCTGGCTGCAGCTGGCATTAATATCTGAACTTTCTATTCTGAGATTTGAATCATACTTTATGATTCTTTACAACCCCTACAGTAAATACCACAGACTGCTTAATTCATCATCAAAACAGTGTTCCAATCATAGACTTAAATAGTGTATTTTTCTAATAATATATATATATAACTTAAATTCTTAAGGCGTAAAACATAATCTGCTAATTAATTTCTCCATGGTTTGATTTCACTTTATTAGTTACAGAAATATGGTTTAGAGACAGAGTAGGTTATTGCATTCAATGTAACATTTCAAGCAATCTGAGTTGTGGACCAATGCATTTTCTATATGCATTTTCATAATTACTACGGAATAATGATCCATGTCCACTCTTCACTTTGGAAACAGACGGGCCTTGTGAACTATTTGTTATCATTTTATTTTAATGGCATGCACATTTGTTTTCACATTACATGTCTTTCCATCTTTTGCATCTAGCAGCCACGTCTTCCAGGGGTAAATTATACACCATGTAACCACCAATGAATCATTTCAATTAACTGCAGCCATTTGGAAACACCCTGTTCATAAAAAGAAAAAAGTGCATGGAGGTAGGAGACATGACGGAATAAGAGATGTGAGGATGAGATGTTTTACTTTAGACAATATGACATTTGCTGCCTGTTACACAGACTATTCTCATCAGCTTGAATCTGTCTGGACAAGCAAAGAATTAAAGATAAGATGTGAAGTATTTTTATCTGACACTCTTATAATATGCACTTGTACAATGAACAGAATACATTTCTAATAGACTTGACATACTAAATAACACGCCAAATGACAACCTTACTGAGATAGCATTAGCAAAGAACTTCGGTCCACATTCCTTTTATAAGTAAGGAGATTTTTTTAACTCCCTGGGCCCTATGCAATTCAGTAACTCACCAGTGATAAGCGATGGCCAGTTCTAAAATTAGGCAATGGGACCATCACCTGATTCAGGCCCTGCTCACAGTGATCAGTTGTGTGGCAGAATAATTCTGCAAGTCTGCTCACTGCCCATACAGTTCAATGGAGCTGTTCACAGTACTGCATTGGAACTGATCACATTATTCTAACTCACTGCATGCATGCAGTGTTGTATTAAAGCCATTGTTACCCGATCTAAAAAAACAAGTCAGATACTCACCTAAGGAGAGGGAAGGCTCTGGTCCTAATGAGCCTTCCCTCTCCTCTCCCGGTGCCGTCCGTGCTGCGCTAGCTCCCCCGTTCCAATCCCCCGCTGCGGGGGACTTCATAGGTCTTCGGGAGACGGCTCCATACGGCACATGCGTGAGTGCGTCATAGAGGGCGCTCGTGCAAGTGCGTCATAGAGAGCACTTGCGCATGCGCAGTATGGAGTGGCCCATCTATAATAATAATAATAATAATCCGAACATTTGTATAGCGCTTTTCTCCTGTCGGACTCAAAGCGCTCAAGAGCTGCAGCCACTGGGACGCGCTCAAGAGGCCACCCTGCAGTGTTAGGGAGTCTTGCCTTGAACTCCTTCCTGAATAGGTACTTGACCTAGCCAGGATTCGAACCCTGGTCTCCCATGTCAAAGGCAGAGCCCTTAACCAGTACACTATCCAGCCACTACTACACTATCCAGCCACTAGCCACTATCCAGCCCGAGTGCTCCCGAAGACTTCCTCCGAAACCTCCCTTCAGCGGCGATGGCAGTATTTGACCGAACTGGTCGAATGCTGCTACGGGGGATTCTGAGCGGGACCAGGCAGGGGGAGAGAAGAGGGAAGTCTCATTAGGACTCAGAGCCTTCCCTCTCCTTAGGTGAGTATCTAACTTTTGTTTATTTTAGATCGGGTAACATTGACTTTAAAGTCTATGTCCAGTCTACATAACACTTTGCAGTCATTATAACGCATTATAACACCTGTGTTATGCAACTGATCCCTGTGAACCTAGCATCAATTTACAATATCACCCAGCCAAGTGGTAAAGAAACTGCTTGGGTGATTTAATTGTCAAGTGAGTTATTTTACTCCCATGCTATTACTCTTAAAGGAGACCTGTCAGAGGAAAAAAGGCAGTTTTACTTAACTGAGGCTTCTACCGGCCCTCTAGAGTCACCATGTGCCTGTGCTGGTCCTCAACGATCCTATGACCCCCCACCATGGCTCAGTTTTGCGGAGACTGTTGCTGGCCACTGCATCTGCTCAGCCCTGGCCGCGAGCATCCTTGTTTGTGCTCTCATCACCAGGAACATCCTGTGCAGGCGCAGATGAGAAGATCTCTCACAGGGAAACTGCAGGGGGCCAGTGGAAGCCCCAGGGAAGTAAAACTGCCTTTTTTCCTCTGACTTAAAGAGAAACTGTACTGAGTAAAAATATTTAAAATAAACACATGAGGTAACTTCAAATGAACATTACATAGTTACCTTGCCATCAGTTCCTCTCATAAGCTCACCATTTTCTTCTGACAATAATCCCTTCCAGTTCTGACAATATTTTGTCAGATCTGAAATATATCAGTTGCTGTCAGTTATAGCTGAGAGAAAAACTGATGTACCAGGTAATGTCCATGTTTCCCTATGGCTCAAGTGGGCGATGTTACAGTTTAACTGTGTGCAGACCAGAAAGCTGTTATGGGTAATGGCCATTTTCAAAATGGAGGATGGAAAATTCCCTTGATCACAGTGAACAAACAGGACGCGGGACATGAGAAAGACACTGAGGAGTAGACTACATGGAAGGTAAGTATGACTTGTGTATGCTTATTTTGACTTTTAATTTTCAGTTCAGGTTTTCTTTAAGTATCTATTTAAGACATTTTGGAAAGTAATCCTTCTTGTCAAACATAGGCGGCACACGCTGTCCTCTGCAGGCTGCTGGTACACACACTGCTCTTCCACTGGCAGCTTTGCATGCATGACCAAACATTTCCTGCATACACTCATCTGTGCAAAAAAAAAAAATTCTCATGCCTAACGGCTATAACACATTTGGTGAAAATGAGTTTCCTAGCACACTCAGATTTTAACAGAGATTCTCCTTTGTGTAAAAATATGACATTTTCACAAAAATTGTGGGGAAAGAAAATGGTCACATTTGCACATCATTGCCCAGCATGATCAGAATGGTTTTGACTGTGCTCGAAACTGTTGTCCATCAATGTTAGAACTCCATCTGCACCACTAGACTATAAATATTGAAGGACCACTATCGCGGAAATCATAAACTTTAGAATACATGTAAACAAATACAAATTAAGAAGTATGTTTCTTCCAGAGTAAAATGAGCCATACATTACTTTTCTCCTATTATGCTGTCACTTATAGTAGGTAGTAGAATTCGGACATTACTGACAGTTTTTTAACCTAGTCCATCTCTACATGGGGGATTCTCAGCAAAGCTTTTATTTGTTATAAAGACATTCCCTTAAAAGGATTTATACAATGATGCTGGCCAGTCTCCTTGCTCGCTGCACAGTTTTTTGGCAGTTGGACAGAACAACTGCCATTCACTAAATGCTTTTGAAACTAAAAAAAACCCTGAGAATCCCCTATGAGGAGATGGGCTAGTCCAAAACATGTCAGTTCTGTCAGATTTCTACTACCTAGAGTAAGTGATAGCGACATAGGAGAACATTCATTTATGGCTCCTTTTTACTCTGGGGGAAAAAAATACTTCTTATTTGTATATGTATACATGTATTTTAAATTTCACAATTTTTCATGATAGTGGTCCTTTAATGATAGTATTAGGGGCAGGTGAGTCAAAGACTGACTTGCTGCACTTCTTAGAGATGCATCTTTCACACAGAAAGGGTGCCCCATTCACATCAATGCATATCTTTCTCTATTGGCACCAAGTGCATTAAAAGAGTGCCACATAAATATAAAACAACTATATCATTTGTAAAAGGGTGCAGTATATATATAAATCAACTATATTGCTTGTCATCTTTAACTTTCATTTTCATACCAAATTTATCAATTACAGTAAGTAACCCATTATTTGAAAAATTATATTTTATTGAACTGTGTGTTTCTAAAACTGTCCTTTATGCTTTCTCAGTGAAAAAAAATGTTTACATTTCAACTTTTTTCACCACAAATAGCTTCTGTGATTCTCATCTATGTTACAAATTATTGTTTTTCAACAAACTTACTTAAACTTATATATACAAAAAAAGTTTATTTTTATGTTTTCACTCCTAAATTATCATTTTTTTTTCTTTGTTAAATAAAACCATTGACAATCATATACAAATGTAGATTACACAAACAAAACGGGGAAATAAGGTTAGGCACCCTCCGTGGGGGGTGGGGGGGTTGAGGTTAGCCACCATCAGGAAGGTTAAAGTGGAACTGTAAATTTGCCCTAAACAAACTGCTTCACTTACCTGGGGCTTCCCCAAGCCCCCAGCAGCCGTCCTGTCCTGCGCCGGTCCTGCTCAATCCTCCATTCTCCCACCGTGGCTAAGTTTCGTTACCGTCGACTTGTAAGTCAATGACAACTGTGCTTGTGCCTTCCGGGCTATGCAAAGTTTTTTACACATTCCAGCCCACAATAGCATCCTGCTATTAGCGCAGGCTGTCGCATTCATGATGGACAACAATGCGGATCATAGGGATAACAGACAGGAGGGCATTGCAGTAGTCAATGAGGGCATGGATGAGGAGTGTGGTGGTGACCGAGGTCAGGAAAGGGCAGATCTTGTAGATGTTGCAGAGGTGGAAGTTGCAGGACTTTGTGAGGTTTTAAATTTGGGGGGTAAAGGAGAGTGCAGAGTCCAGGGTGACATCCAATCACCTTGAGAAGTAAGGCTTGAGAAGTAAGGCGAATGGTTGTGTGGTTAACAGTGACATGCACATCTGGGAGGGTCAGGGATGGCCAGGGTGGGAAGATCATTAATTCCGTTTTGTCCAGGTTTAGTTTCAGGTACCTAGTGGACATCCAGGAGGAGATGGCTGATAGGCAGGAGGAGACCTTGTCCATGGTAGAGGCACCGGCCCGCGGCACGCCTGCGTATACGGTTCCCGACTGCGGGTTTGACCAGACTGAGAGGGGAAGCAGCCTTAGTCAAGCTAAAACAAGGCTGGGACCCCTCAGAACACCTCTCACTGCCACCACTAGTGGTTCGCTAGACACTTCCACTCTGCTGTCGAGTCCTCAGCGCGCACTCCGCGTTTTCGTATTTGGGTCAGCTTTGCACTTAGGCCAAATACGGGAACGCCACGCACCCACACACACACACAGTTGCAATCTTACACTGTCGTGAAGCAAAGACCCACTAACAGTCGTTCCGAACGATACTGTTAGCCACTCTGCTGTCGCTACTCGCACTGGCGTTGTTCGTACGTGGGGTCAGCTGCGCGCTTAGGCCAACGTATGACAAACGCCCCCACACACAATGCAATTACAATTTCATACGGTAGTGTTGCTCAAGCGTACAATTAGGCATGAACTTATACACGGTTACACTTCAGTCTCTTCTAGGCTATGAGTGTTAGTTTAGTACGGCAGAAGTCAAACTTATTAAATAATAATTTAATATTCTAGAAAAACATAGAACAATGCAGAACCTAATATATACAAAAAGATTACAAAAAACAAAGTAAAAATGTTACAAGATAAAAGTTACAAAAATAAGAGGTTACAAAGATAACACACACGGATATTTGCGTAAAAATAAACGGGGGGAAAAAGAACGTTACCAGCTTAGGTTAGAACGTTGTTTGACGGGAGGACGCCGTTTCGACCAGGAGTCGCGATCCTCCCTAGCTATTCGCTACCTCTGAGAGAAGATACCGGTGGCTGTCCTGGGCCAGCTTAAATAGTCCGAAGTGTCCCCTGAGGCATTTAATGTCCAGCCCCCAGGAACTAATGCAGTTTCCCCGTTTGTGACATCACCGAACGCTTGTCATAATCTTTCTTGTGATATGCAAACTTCAAAGGGGGTTCCTGTTTTAGCTTCTTGAAGTTTGGCAGGATCCAATCTCACCCATTGAACTCTGCAGACATCAAAAAGCTTCCTCCACATTATTTCCTTGGTTAAAGTGTATTTTAGCACATCCATGAAAAGATTGAATTTTGGTTACAGGTAGCAGTTTGCCTGTAATCCTGTTTACACTTACAGATTTCAAAGCAATTCCACTTCCGTTTTTAAAGTCTGTAGAAATTTCCAACCCCTTCCATGTAAATTTCCAACCTTCAGGTGTCAGCTTCCCATCACCAACACTCTGGTAGGCTTGCTTTGTATGATGGGACAATGGCTGATTCCAGTTCAAAAGCCATGCCGACCAGCCTATTCTTCCTCAATTGGCCGCTAATTAGCAGTACACACAATGAGGGCAGAGGTAATGTACATTTACATGCAGACTTACATTATCCTTCAGATTACTCTGGCCAGGTGACCAATTACTACCAAGCACAATACACATCTGAGGTTTTACCCAGTAGACAGAAAAAAGACAGAAATATGTTCTGTTATTATCCTTAACATTATCAGCACCCCGATATATCACCACACCTCCCCTCTTTAGAATGGAGCAAGGCAGATGATCTTCCCAGATTATCCTGCCTGCGCCTACATTGTTGGTTCTGCTTGACGGGACAACCCATCAGCATTCCCATGATTGCTCCCCTTCCGGATAGCGCTGGCAGGTGAATCTAACGAATCATCCTGCCAAAGCCTACATTGACGGCCTGGCCGGGTGGGGTAACCCTTTAGCATCCTCAGGAGGGTTCCCCACCTGTCAGTTAGCTCCAAGCTACACGACTGGAAAGCTAGGTCAGGTTGCTGCAATGTGTCGTTGCCCTTGGCAACCTGACGTAACCAACCAGGGGAATGTGGGTCAGTGACAACCCTGAACTCGCGACCATAGAGACAGTGCTGCAGCTGGGGAAGGGTTCCAACCGTCACTACACGCACTTTCTCTATAGTGGCAGGAGCTATCTCTCGGTCCCTTTGGGGAACGATTCTCTGCCGGGCTGCCTCCTCCACTTCGGACAGCTCCGAGGGAATAACTTCCCAGAACCCTCTCAGCCCGCCCCTCCCAGCTGGTGACCTGCTGGCTAGCACCCTGAGCTCTTCCAGGCTGCTGTCAAATCGAACAGCCCCAGAGAGCTCAGGGCTGCCTGTCACACATTCTAGGAAGGCTGCAGACGGAGAGGCTCCTGGGCCCTCAGAGCCAGGTTCCGAAGTGGATGTTGCTGACCCAGCAACATTTGTCACTTTAGTGGACAGTCCCTCTGCTGTAGACTCGCTAGCGCTGGGCAGCACGGTGGCGTAGTGGTTAGCTCTCTCGCCTTGCAGCGCTGGGCCCCTGGTTCGAATCCCAGCCAGGGCACTATCTGCAAAGAGTTTGTATGTTCTCTCCGTGTCTGCGTGGGTTTACTCCGGGCACTCCGGTTTCCTCCCACATCCCAACAACATACGGATAAGTTAATTGGCTCCCCCTAAAAATTGGCCCTAGACTACAGTACTTACACTACATAATATATAGACATATGGCAATGGTAGGGATTAGATTGTGAGGTCCTTTGAGGGACAGTTAGTGACAAGATATATATATATATACACTGTACAGCGCTGCGTAATATGTCGGCGCTATATAAATACTAAATAATAATAATAATAATAATAATAATAATAATAATAATAATCTATCTGACTCTATAAACGTTCTTTGTTTGCTTTATGTGCATATAGACTTTTTCATTGTTTACTGCATTCTAATTTTTGTGCACACGATGGCGACCACTTTTTACATTCATTACGTATACTACTACTACACATGGCTGACCCCGCGTGCTGACGTCAGACGGCACGCGAGGTCAAGCCAATGACGCGGACGCATCTGTTGGGCATTATATAACGCGCCAGCTCACACGAACACTTGTCCCTTATGCAGCTTCTGCGGAACTAGTCGGACGGGCGCAGGAGCACCCTTGCAGCCGTCATCTAGCTTTACACTATTCATTTAGGCAAGCACCGCGATTCTCCCTTCCTCTTAGCCTCTACCTTGATCATATTTCATGCTTGAGTCTTTACACTTACTTCTACAATTTCTTCTCCTCTCATTCACTTTCTAATTTCACGAGTGTTCTTGTCCTGTATTATATATTTAAGGAATTGTGATTATTATTATTATTCACGTATGTATATGCATCTCTCAGTATAGCACCTTATTAGTCAAGTAGTATTTACACTGTTTTGTATCAACCCATTCTGCTCCCTCCCTAATTTTGCATATAATATATAATACTAACTTCACATTGAAGCCAAATTCATTTATTTATATTTATCCTTCTGCACTGGCACTTTATTTGTAGTGGCTCATTGTCTAGGGTAGGATCACTTTTATTGCTATGTTTATATATACTCCTCTTAGACTGTTTGTGGCACAGTGTCAAATTACATAATACCATTATTTATCTATACTGTGACACTGGAGCTATTTCCACAGCTTTCTGAAGGACTTTATGTTTGATTTAGTCAGTTATCATCAAATATTGAACTTGTTATATCTACGGTGTCTTCCATTATTATTGTCTTATACTAGGGGCCTATTTTTTGGCTTGATTGATGGCTGGCCTTGTTTTAAATGTTTTTAATCCATTGTTACTTGGCTTTAAATAAACTTTATGTGCAGACCTCATTTTTGGCTTGCGCATCAGTTTTTACTCTTTTAACATCATTGCCTTGTTCTCATATATATAGGGGTTGTCTGTTCTTTCTTATTGTGTTTCAGTGTCTCTAACAGGTCTAAGACCTACTCCCCCCTTATAAATATATTTTTTTTTCCTGATAGCAACATTGGTTGCATAATTATGTTTGCTCATTTTTCTTTTGTCTTTTAACCATGGTAGTGGTGGATCGGTCAGGGATGCGGAGGTAGATGTGGGTGTCAAATGCATACAGATGATAGTTAAAACCCATAGAGGAGATAACCTTGCCAATAGTGGAAGTGTATAGGGAGAACATAGGAGGCCTAGGACCAGGGCCGGTTCAAGGGGCTCCGGGGCCCTGAGGCAAACTGAAGGGGGGGCCCCCTGGCCAAACACCTTATCCCTCCCCCCCTAACACTTTATATATTATGGGTGGCTGAGTGGTGGCCTTCCCATAAAGGAGGGTCATAATGGTGTGTTTTGCTGGGCAGAGAATCATTACTTACCTACAGGCCCATACGACATGCACCATCTTCTCCACCTGATCAGCAGATTCTAACAGCTTTTGTAATTCCTGTTGGTGTCACACGTATGCCACAATGCATGCTGAGAGATGTAGTCCCCAGATGCCATAGACTACATCTCCAGGAATGTATTGCAGCAAACATATGCATGATTTCCAAGAATTTCAAAGCCAGTAGAAGCAGCCGGTCTGGTGGAGAAGATGGCACATGTCCTATTGGCTGGCATACACAAATCTACATTATGACTAGTGGTCCCTGAGACTATAGAGTGTAGACATGATAAATACTGTAGTTGTTAAATGTCATTAACAGCAAGGAACCAACAAAAAGTGCTTAGTGCTGTCTGTCAGTGAATAGAATGTGTAAACTGACTGATTATGCACAAGTGAACAGGAGAACCTAGTAAAGAAATAAACACATGCCAATATAGAAAAACTAGGTGCTTTCCTGCAGCCACATAAAACAAATAAATAAACCAGCAGGGAAAGGGTGTTAACACTCACTCTGAGATAAGCAATAAATCTGCCTTGCTGTGGAGAGCAGAGGGGGGTGAATAGGCAGGCAGAGGGGAGAAGATAAAAGAAAGTCATGCGGGATAGGAATGTGAGCCAGCAGCTTACCAGGCGGATTGCAGGTGCACAGTGACAGGACGGACCGAGGAGAGGGAGGGGGGAAGGAGAGATATCGGGCCCCTCTCCTCCGCTGGCTCTGCTATCACTTTGGCTCGACTCTAGTCCATGCAGGCTGCTCAGCACTCCCTCCTCTTCACAGGGTCGCTCAGGCTTGGCGTCAGTGAAAGCACGTAGCACGCTGGGGCCTCTTGATCTGGACTAATCACCAGCAGGAGCAGCACCATACACGCAGCTACGCCGGCAGCGCTGCATGTATGGAGGAAACCGGAGAGAGACGCTGTAACCGTTAGGAAGAGGTATGTATCAGTCTCTCCCCCTCCGGTTCAGTCACTTCACCGCCCGCTCGGCCGCCACCCGCACCCAGCAGCAGACCACACAGGCGGCACGTAGGGCAGTCGGGCAGACACACACAGTTGTCAGCATCGGGCGCGGCCACGTGGACATTGGCTGCCAGGCAAAGCGGGGCCCCCCAGAGACTCTGGGGCCTGGGGGCAGTTGCCCCTTTTGCCTTACTGGTAGCGCCGGCCCTGCCTAGGACCGAGCCTTGGGGGACTCCCACGAGAGGTGGCTGGGGCTGGATGAGGACTCATTGAAGGAGGTTGTGAGGATGAGAGTTAGGCCAGGGCGAGGTCATGAATGCCCATGGACTGGAGGATGGTCCACTGTGTCAAAAGCTGCTGAAAGGTCAAGGTGGAGGAGAATAGAGTATTTGCCTTTAGCTTTAGCTCTACTATATGTCAGAAATGTTGTATAGTTTTGTGAAAGGAGGCGTTGTAGGGCAAAGCAGGAGCTGGACTAAAAATCCAGATCTTAAAAGAAAAAAAGGTTGGTTTTTGGACTGCAGTCCATATGAGTGAAGAATATTAACTGTAGGACAGAAGGCATTGTAATACCTAATATTACCACAGCAGGGTCCCTATTACCAGGCACAGGCAGGAATTACCTCACGCTGGATATATGCTTATTCTCGTTGCTCGTCCCCCCCCCTCCCCCCCCCCGAGCCCTCTCTTTCACTAATGCAGAACAGCACACAGTGGAAGACACTTAGCATAGCTCTGGGCAGCGGTCTTCTTCACTTCTTTAAGCTGTTCATTTTTCTGCTGAATCCTCAGTGAGGCTCTTTCTGTGCGAACATGTTCTGATGTGGATCAGGTGACACATTGTAAACCTATGGAAGATGCAGCAGTACAGCCAGCAGCTGTAAGAAGTGAAGAAGACTGGTGCCCAGAGCTCTGGTGTTCTCCGGTGCAGAAAATACCGGTTAGTTGAGAGTCCTGGTTGCCTAAGTCTTGGTTGCCCCCGGCCTGTGCCGTGGAACTATCAGGAAGTGAAATCAGTCTGATTTGCTGCCAGTTCAAACTTTCATACCTCTCTCATTCAACCCTAATTGCTAACTGTAATTCATATTTATTGCTTAATAACTCCCAGTGAATCCTAAAAACGAATAATCCATGTTAATTAATTGGGTTTTTATGTATTCAGTCATAAGCAGGGATTACTTCCATAGTTCTTTTTCTTTAAAACATTCTGTTTGCTTGTGTCTTTTAGGCAAGGCAGCCAGTCCCATAAAGCAAAATAAAGCAAAACATTTTACTTGTGACATTCTACTCAAACAGCATCTACAAATAATTCTCAGCCACATGCAAGATTATTTCAAACAACTCAGAATTCAAGCCAAACTACAGTCCAATCGATTCAGTCAATGGATAAATGTTCTTAAATGGAGAAGGACATTTTCACCCCAATGCACATAAAAAGTCAGGAGGAACACTAGCTAAATACATTTTAGAATATTTCCACATTTCTTTTTGCAAGGTTCTTTATAAACCTTCAATATGCTAAAAGCAATTTAAGAGTAGCCTTTCAAATATTTGCTGTATTATATCTTATGTAGCGACAATTAGTAAAAAGGGAACCCTTTTATTGGCTGTTCTAAAAGGTAAATACAGTGTGAATAATAGTGGGAACCATTAAACCAGAAAGTAATAGACCTTGTTAGAAGTTAAAGCTATTCCTTTAGCACACCCTGGAGAAAGCTGAAAATGCATACTTAAGTTAAATGAGAAATAAAGGTAAATGGGGCATGAATGAACAAATGCCTTCTGGAAAAAAATGAATTGCCCTTTCTTATGTATTACTATCCGGAAGCAGCTTGCTCTAAAAAGGAATACGCATAAATGATCACATACAAGCAAGCAGAACACTCAAACATAATGTAAAATAAAGACACATTTTACCACATTTTTGTAGACTGTCACTGAACAACTTTCCTACAGTTGTTTCTTAATTGAATTGGATAAACAATAAATGGTATAACAGTCTCTTCCCAAAATGATGTTCATTGTAATGTGTGTTAGACTAATACAATTTCATGTAATGCATTACTTGGATGGAAGTCTGCAGAGAAGCAAAATGTTTCTTACTACTGATAAACTCACATGGCAGATACAGTATACATAATGAAAAAAGAATGCAATTAACTGTGTCAGACATAAACAGCAGGCTACTGTGGAAAGCTTCAAAAACAGAGAATCTTATGCTGCTGAGAGTACAGCAATGGCTGCCAGCAGATGGATGCTGTGTGTGCAGTAGAACCACAGTGAAATAGGGTCTGTGCCTTAAAGGACAACCGAGGTGACATGTGACATGATGAGATAGACATGTGTATGTACAGGCCCTAACACACAAATAACTATGTTGGGTTCCTTTTTTATTTATCTGCCTGAAAGAGCTAAATATCAGGTATAAAAGTTACAGTTTCTGTCCGGGTCAGAACCGGGTCGGACTGGGTCAGACTGTAGCATAACCCTCACTGATAAGTAATTACAGCCATAAAACATTTTCCTGTCAGTAAATGGCTTCTGAGAGCAGAAAAGGGTCAATAATTCATAGATTTAAACTCTGGCATACTTCAATGAAGGTGTCATTGAGCAGAGACAATGGAACAGTGAAAACTTAAAAACTAGATTTAAATATAAAATAAAACTAGGATATCTGAAAAAGTCATTTTTAGGAGAAGGAGGATAGATACAATTGGTTTTCTCATCAGTTTATTTTCACCTCGGATGTACTTTAAGAAAAGTTGAAGCCACATATGATAGTAGGGCAGACATGCAGGATTAGTGGCTCAAATCAATTAACAGTACCAAGCTGGGGCATAAGAATGGTGAAAAATAGGAAAATATAGCATCTGGTGCTAATGGATTGTGTTGATAGTTGAGTTTTGTGCATCCACAAAATAGCAGCTGTTTATAGCGGTTATGAAAGAGGGAAAATAAAGCAGCTGATAGCAGCAGGGTCCACAATATAGCACGAAAGCCTTGCCATTGAAAAACAATATAGTGGCTATTGCTTGTGGCATGCACAAAAATTGCAACAAATTTGGGGTTCAGAGAAGTAAAAATGGGCTATTACTTTAACCACTTGCCGACCGCGCACTCATAACGCGCGTCGGCAAAGTGGCAGCTGCAGGACCAGCAACGCAGTATTGCGTCGCCAGCTGCAGGCTGATTAATCAGGAAGCAGCCGCTCGTGTGAGCGGCTGCTTCCTGTCAATTCACGGCGGGGGGCTCCGTGAATAGCCTGCGGGCCGCCGATGGCGGCTTGCAGGCTAAATGTAAACACAAGCGGAAATAATCCGCTTTGTTTACATTTGTACGGCGCTGCTGCGCAGCAGCGCCGTAAGGCAGATCGGCGATCCCTGGCCAATCAGCGGCCGGGGATCGCCGCCATGTGACCGGAGACAGCCTGTCACTGGCTGCACAGGACGGATAGCATCCTGTGCAGCCCGGCTTACCAGGGGGGGCCAGGTAGGAGAGGGAGGGGGAGGATTTCACCGCGGAGGGGGGCTTTGAGGTGCCCGCCCCCCGCAACACCCGCAGGCAGGAGCGATCAGACCCCCCCAGCACATCATCCCCCTAGTGGGGAAAAAAGGGGGGCGATCTGGTCGCTCTGCCTGCACGCTGATCTGTGCTGGGGGCTGCAGAGCCCACCCAGCACAGATCAGCTACAACAGCGCTGGTCGTTAAGGGGGGGTAAAGGGTGGGTCCTCAAGTGGTTAACCTGAGTAAAATGTTCCATTCATCAATCACCCGCTCTGCTTTTTTTCAAACATAAGACATACCGTTATTTATTCTTGAAATAAAACTTTTTAAGCACTGTTTATGGCCAGATGCATGCATGTGCATAGTGCTTAACCACTTATGCTCCCATATGCAATTAACTTTTACTCTTGAGTTTTCTCCTATGTGATATTTTTATACTTTGGCAACAAAATACCTTTTAAGCCACCAACAAGCAAGAAAACACACAAAATAATTTGTACAGGACTTTGTACCCTACTTTTTGGTACTTTTTCAATTGCAAAGTACTGAAAAGTTATTTTAAAAAGAAGTTAAAAAATTATTTTCTAGGAGAAAACTCCATGCATATGGGCCATGGATGGAACTATACAGTATATTTACATCCTTTACGTTATCAGTTTTGGCAGAAGGATGTACAGAAAATATTAATCTGTAGTGGAGATGAGCACGGTGGACATTCTAGCATGGGCCTGTACTCATCACCCCATGGGACATTTGTGGGTTAAAGTAGAGTATCCTACCCTAGTATACAATCTCCTTCCTACAGAGACTGGAAGCAGGAAGTGATGCTGTTAAGTATCCACTCATCTCTCCCAGTTTCTGTGTCTATTGCAGCTCTTCCATTGCTTGTACTGCAACTTCCCTCCTGTACTTGCATGTACTGGCTCCCAGCTTAATGGCACCATAAACCGAGTACACGTGGAAGGGGAGGCCTGCATCAGCACAAATCAATGGGAGTGTTAAGATTGCCACATGAATAGGGAGAGGTGAAAGGATACTTATCAACATCACTTCCTGCTCCTGATCTCTGCAGGCAGGCGGGGAACCACTAGACTACCAGTGGACACTATAAGGGAAGACAAGACCACTCGGCTACAAGGGAAGGCTATAAAGAGGTAGAGTGAGACCTCTAGGCTACTGGGACAAGTTATAAGGATGGAGGGAGATCACTGATTACTAGGGAAAACTATAAGAAGTGGGGGCCACCAGACCCCAGTGAAAGGTATAAATAGGAGAGGAAATCACTAGACCACCAAGGAAAGCTATAATAATGAGGAAAGAGTAGAACAAACTATAGACTGGGAGGTATTATTATTATTATTAGATCACCAGTGGAAGCTATAAGGGGAGGAGGACCAGTAGACCATCAAGGAAAAGGGGGAAAACAACAGGTCTACCATAAGAGATGCATAGTACAGAGGTCACTGGAAGGGAGCACACTATGGGGGATACTACAAATGTGAGGACAATTTAATGGGGTCACATAACAGCTGTCAGCTGCATAATCTAGGGGATGTAACAGCAATAAAACATGGACCTACTACTATGAAAATACTGTTTATGCACCAACCAATTACACTCTTCAATGAGAAATATTTTTTTCACCTATTTTACATTTAGTATTCTTTTATTATCATTTGCAGCAAGAAGAAGGGAAAAAATAACATTGAAGACCAACTGTAAGAATAGTCTGCAAACAAGCACGGAGGCTGGCATCTTTGTATAGATCCTTTGCAGGGAGTACTTTTACAAAGAATCAAATAAATTTTGTGAAAAATAAAATCCTCCAGGAGTGTGCATGGGATTCGGGCTGTGTATGCAAGGCTTAATGCACTTAGCCACACCTCCCTTCTGATGGGTTCCTTGTTGCTCTCCAACTTGGCAGCTTCTTAATCTTCAGCCTTATAAACTGCTTGGAACTTCCACTTTTAAAGCATAAGTAAAAGAAGCTGGGGAGCAGAGTGGTATGAATCGGAAGGAAAGCAACAGTCAAAGTGAGTTAGCCTTTGCGTACACAATACAAACCCCACCACCACCTTAACTCTGGAACAATTTTATCTTTCGCAAAATGTTTTGCAAAATCATTCAATCATGATTAATCTGGGAGAATTGTACTTCTTGTAATTAAGTAATGCCTATCCTACTAATATAATAAACTAGCTGGTCGCCGGCGTTGCCCGGGTATGTAATTGGCTAGTGTTAGCTCTGCCCACTTTTTCTAATCCTAACACACAATGGGCTCTATTCTCAAAAGCATGTGCGGTATTTTTTATTTGTGCGGAAATTAAGCGCATGCGGAAAACGCCGCAAAATTTCCAGATTCACTAATATTTTCCGCATGTTTGCCGCATGCGGGAAAAAAGATGCGGAAACGGCCATTATTCATGCGGGAATCATGCGGTAAAAAGGTCGCATGAAAAAGTGTTTAAAAAAAAAAAGTTAAAGTCCACCAAGCACAGCCCTTAAGCCTCCACACTTCATTAAAGTCAATGGGATGCGGAATATATCACCTACTACTTGTAGGTGATAAAAATTCGGTAATTAACGAAGAAATGATGCGCCTGAACATCTTTGAGAATTGATCTTTTATTGCGGAAAATACCGACTTTTGCGGAAATTTTACCGCATGAATCCCGCACTTTTATCACACTTTTTCCGCATGCGGAAAAAACATGCGGAACATTTTGAGAATCCCAACTTGCCGGTATTTTGGGTGCAAACTTCCCGCATGTACTTTACCGCATGCGGGAAGTCTTTGAGAATAGAGCCCATTTACTCAAGGATGACCTAGTTTGTGAGCTTTGCGGTCTTTGACATCAATAATTGGCATTGAAATGAAATAAATCTAATTGGCTGTGGCTCCACTCCTTTGAAAATCAATAGGTGAATTTTGATTAACTTTTGTAGGCTCCACCCACTTTTCTGAATATTAATCCCAGTCACCCAGTGACCAACTGTGCAATGTTTAAGAACCCTGCTATTGACAGTGTAAGAAATACAAAAGTTTGCTTTCTAAAAACAGAAAGAATTTGCGATAATTCAGGTTGAAGTGAGCTTAAAATGTCGCCCAGTGCATCTCTATTGAATATATGCAAATTAACCAATATTACCCTTAAAAGCTAAACACACCTCCAGAACTGCCGGAATGCAATGATGTGTCAGTTTGTTAATTTGTACAGAGCCATAATAATCCAACATGCATACAGACTGTTTTGGATTGCTTGATCCTCATCAGTGTATGCCATGGATTAATTTGGCTCTATGCAGTAGGGCTTGTAACACCGAGTGGTACAGACTAACCAGCAAGCTCATGGTGACCCAGAACTCATTGGAGTGTGTAAGGGACTACAATGGCCCTAAAAGCCCCTTTACTAAGATGTTAAGAAAAACAAAAGTTTGCTTTCTTAAAACAGAAAGAATTATTCAGGTTGGAGTGAGCTTGAGATGTCTCCTAGGGCATCACTGCTGAATATATGCAAATCAACCATTGTGCCCTTAGAAGCTAAACACACCTCCAGTGTAACAATGTAAGAATGGCTGCAGTTTACATTTTCCAGTGAAATTTGTATTTGTCTCCACCCCCTTTTTGGTTGTGGGAATAAAAAGTATCCTATACTATATTCCAGGTAATGTACTATGTGTGTGCCAAATTTCAGTTTACATTTTAGCAGTGAAATTTGTATTTTTCTCCACCCACTGATGTCCTAATGTTTCCCGGGTATGTATTTGGCTGCTGTTGGCTGTGGCCACTTTTTCTAACCCTAACACACAATTGTCAATAGTCAATTACCAAGTTTGTGAGATTTGTGGTCTTTGGCATGAATAATTTTCATTGAAATGAAACACATCTGATTCGCTGTTTGTGGCCCCACCCCTTTTCTAAATATTTAACCCCAGTCACCCAATGATCAACTGTACCGGGTTTGAGGCTTGTGCCATTAACAGTGCAAAAATGGCAGCAATTAAATATTTGCCTTGAAAATCAATAGGTGAATTGTGATTGTTTTTTGTAGGCTCCACCCACTTTTCTGAATATTAATCCCAGTCACCCAGTGAAGAACTGTGCAAAGTTTTAAAACCCTACAATTAATAGTGTAAGAATGGCTGCAGTTTACATTTTGTCAGTGAAATTTGTGTTTGTCTCCGCCCACTGATGACTTGGCATTGCCCGATTATGTATTTGGCTGGTGTTGGCTGTGCCCACTTTTCCTAACCCTAACTCTAACACACAATTACTCAATTACTCAATGACTAAGTTTGTGAGCTTTGCGGTCTTTGGCATCAATAACCTGCATTAAAATGAAACAAATCAGATTAGCTATTTGGGGCTCCACCCCCTTATATAAATTTAAACCCCAGTCACGCAATGATCAACTGTACCAGGTTTGAGTCTTGTGCCATCAACAGTGCAAGAATGGCAGCAATGAAATATTCCCCTGAAAAATCAATAGGTAATTTTTGATTGTTTTTTGTAGGCTCCACCCACTTTTATGAATATTAATCCCAGTCACCCAGTAACCAACTGTGCAAAGTTTGAGAACCCTACCATTAACAGTGTAAGAATGGCTGCTGTTTACATTTTCCCAGTAAAATTTGTATTTGTCTCCACCCACTTATGACCCTGCGTTGCCCCCTTATGTATTTGGCTGGTGTTGGCTGTGCCCACTTTCCTAACCCTAACACACAATTAATCAAGTACTCAATTACCAAGTTTGTGAGCTTTGCGGTGTTTGGCAACAATAATTTGCATTGGAACGATATAAATCTGATTGTCTATTTGTGGCTCCACCCCCTTTCTGAAATTGAACCCCAGTCAGGTTTGAGGCTTGTGCCATTAACAGTGCAAGAATGGCAGAAATATTCCCCTTGAAAATCGACCAACTGTGCAAAGTTTGAGAACCCTACCATTAACAGCATAAGAAAACAAAAGTTTGCTTTCTTAACACAAAAAGAATTTGCGATAATTCAGGTTAGAGTGAGCTTGAGATACCTCCCAGTGCATCACTGCTGAATATGTGCAAATTAATCATTGTTACACTTAGAAGTTAAACACACTTCCAGGACCACGGGAATGCAATGATGTGTCAGCTTGTTAATTTGTACAGAGCTATAATAATCCAACATGCATACAGACTGTTTTGGATTGTTTGATTCTCATCAGTGCATGGCATGGATTAATTTGGCTCTATGCAGTAGGGCTTCTAACACCGAGAGATACAGACTAACCAGCAAGCTCATGGTGACCCAGAACTCATTAGAGTGTGTAAGGAACTACAATAGTCCTAAAAGCCCCCTTACTAAGATGTTAAGAAAAACAAAAGTTTGCTTTCTTAAAAAGAATGACCTAGGATGACCTAGTTTGTGAGCTTTGCGGTCTTTGACATCAATAATTGGCATTGAAATGAAATAAATCTAATTGGCTGTGGCTCCACTCCTTTGAAAATCAATAGGTGAATTTTGATTAACTTTTGTAGGCTCCACCCACTTTTCTGAATATTAATCCCAGTCACCCAGTGACCAACTGTGCAATGTTTAAGAACCCTGCTATTGACAGTGTAAGAAATACAAAAGTTTGCTTTCTAAAAACAGAAAGAATTTGCAATAATTCAGGTTGGAGTGAGCTTGAGATGTCTCCCAGGGCATCACTGCTGAATATATGCAAATTAACCATTCTACCCTTAGAAGCTAAACACACCTCCAGTGTAACAGTGCAAGAATGTCTGCAGTTTACATTTTCCAGTGAAATTTGTATTTGGCTCTTTTTGGTTATGGGAATAAAAAGTATCCTATACTTTATTCCAGGTAATGTACTATGTGTGTGCCAAATTTCATTCAAATCCGTTCAGCCGTTTTTGCGTGATCGAGTAACAAACATCCGAACTTTCCCATTTATTATATTAGTAGGATTAGTAGGATGGGAAAGTTCGGATGTTTGGATGTTTGTTACTCGATCACGCAAAAACAGCTGAACGAATTTGAATGAAATTTGGCATGATGTGGATCAAACAATCAAAAACAGTCTGTATGCATGTTGGATTATTATGGCTCTGTACAAATTAACAAGCTGACACATCATTTGCATTCCAGCAGTTCTGGAGGTGTGTTTAGCTTTTAAGGGTAACAATGGTTAATTTGCATATATTCATCAGTGATGCACTGGGAGACATTTAAGCTCACTCCAACCTGAATTATCGTAAATTCTTTCTGTTTTAAGAAAGCAAACTTTTGTTTTTCTTACACTGTTAATGGTGGGGTTCTCAAACTTTGCACAGTTGGTCGATTTTCAAGGGGAATATTTCTGCCATTCTTGCACTGTTAATGGCACAAGCCTCAAACCTGCCATTCCTGCACTGTTAATGGCACAATTCTCAAACCTGGTATAGTTGATCATTGGGTGACTGAGGTTCAATTTCAGAAAGGGGGTGGAGCCACAAATACCCAATCAGATTTGTTTCATTCCAATGCAAATTATTGTTGCCAAACACCGCAAAGCTCACAAACTTGGTAATTGAGTAATTGGTTAATTGTGTGTTAGGATTAGGAAAGTGGGCACAGCCAACACCAGCCAAATACATAAGCGGGCAACGCAGGGTCATAAGTGGGCGGAGACAAATACAAATTTTACTGGGAAAATGTAAACAGCAGCCATTCTTACACTGTTAATGGTAGGGTTCTCAAACTTTGCACAGTTGGTTACTGGGTGACTGGGATTAATATTCAGAAAAGTGGGTGGAGCCTATGAAAAACAATCAAAAATGACCTATTGATTTTTCAGGAGAATATTTCATTGCTGCCATTCTTGCACTGTTAATGGCACAAGCCTCAAACCTGGTACAGTTGATCATTGCGTGACTGGGGTTTAAATTTATATAAGGGGGTGGAGCCCTAAACAGCCAATCTGATTTGTTTCATTTTAATGCAGGTTATTGATGCCAAAGCTCACAAACTTGGTCATTGAGTAATTGTGTGTTAGAGTTAGGGTTAGGAAAAGTGGGCGCAGCCAACACCAGCATAATACATAATCGGGCAATGCCGGGACATCAGTAGATGGAGACAAATACAAATTTCACTGAGAAAATGTAAACTGCAGCAATTCTTACACTATTAATGGTAGGGTTCTCAAACTTTGCACAATTGGTCACTGGGTGACTGAGATTAATATTCAGAAAAGTGGGTGGAGCCTACAAAAGCCAATCAAAATCCACCTATTAATCTTTAAGGGGAATATTTAATTGATGCCATTCTTGCACTGTTAATGGCACAAGCCTCTTGCACTGTTAATCACCTGTACCTGGTACAGTTGGCCATTGGGTGATTGGGATTCAAATTCAGAAAAGGGGTGGAGCCACAGCCAATCAGATTTATTTTATGTCAATGCAAATTATTGATGCCAAAGACCGCAAAGCTCACAAACTTGAGTAATTTTGTGTTAGGGTTAGAAAAAGTGGGTGGAGCCAACACCAGCCAAATACATATCTGGGCAATGCCAAGTCATCAGTGGGCGGAGACAAACACAAATTTCACTGGGAAAATGTAAACTGCAGCCATTCTTACACTATTAATTGTAGGGTTCTAAAACTTTGCACAGTTGGTCACTGGGTGACTGGGATTAATATTCAGAAAAGTGGGTGGAGCCTACAAAAAACAATCACAATTCACCTATTGATTTTCAAGGCAAATATTTAATTGCTGCCACTTTTGCACTGTTAATGGCACAATCCTCAAACCTGGTACAGTTGATCATTGGGTGACTGGGGTTAAATATTTAGAAAAGGGGTGGGGCCACAAACAGCGAATCAGATGTGTTTCATTTCAATGAAAATTATTCATGCCAAAGACCACAAATCTCACAAACTTGGTCATTGACTATTGACAATTGTGTGTTAGGGTTAGAAAAAGTGGCCACAGCCAACAGCAGCCAAATACATACCCGGGAAACATTAGGACATCAGTGGGTGGAGAAAAATACAAAATTTCACTGCTAGAATGTAAACTTAAATTTGGCACACACATAGTACATTACCTGGAATAAAGTATAGGATACTTTTTATTCCCACAACCAAAAAGGGGGTGGAGACAAATACAAATTTCACTGGAAAATGTAAACTGCAGCCAATCTTACACTGTTACACTGGAGGTGTGTTTAGCTTCTAAGTGCACAATGGTTAATTTGCATATATTCAACAATGATGCACTGGGAGACATCTCAAGCTCACTCCAACCTGAATTATCGCAAATTCTTTCTGTTTTAAGAAAGCAAACTTTTGTTTTTCTTACTCTGTCAATGGCAGGTTTCTTAAACTTTGCACAGTTGGTCACTGGGTGACTGGGATTAATATTCAGAAAAGTGGGTGGAGCCTACAAAAGCTAATCAAAATTTACCTACTGATTTTCAAAGGAGTGGAGCCACAGCCAATTAGATTTATGTCATTTCAATGCCAATTATTGATGCCAAAGACAGCAAAGCTCACAAACTAGGTCATCCTTGAGTAATTGTGTGTTAGGATTAGAAAAAGTGGGCAGAGGAAACACTAGCCAATTACATACCCGGGCAACGCCGGGTGACCAGCTAGTGATCAATAAGAAAACATGCGCAAGGGTTCTCTATTTTCAGTGGACCAAGAAACATATGTCTATTATGAAAGTTATAGTAGTCTGTGTATTCTGCACATTGCAGCTGCTTGCTGCCCTGATAGGATGTGATCACTTCCTACTTTGTTAGCAAGGATTATAAATTGCAATCCTTTTTCTTAGTAAATGTATGTGCAGGTCAATCAGCTTTAGCTTTGTGGAGGGTAAAATAAGTGCATTTTTACTTGATCCACTGAAACATGAAAAAGTTATTCTAATTTCTAAATGAATCCTGTAAGTACACTTCATTTATAAGTGCATAAATAATTTTGTACATCCGTGAAATATTAATGCACGTTCCTAGATTTATCTCCTTTTAGATTGCATTAAGCAGGAGTTGTTTTTTTTTTCTTTTAGGTTTTGCTACTCCATTAAGTTAAGCATTTTGGGTGAAAAGTCAATGTGAAAGATTTGATTTATTTGGAACAATTACAGTTATTAACTTTTTACATCTTGAACTACTTAATGAATTTAAACTGGCAATCAAGTGTATTTAAAGTGCTTAATAAAATTTATTTCTGGGAAGAGCATCACTGAAGCACCCTTGTACAAAAAATCATCTAGAAAATTTAAAATTCACATGACAAGCATCAGATGCTTAAAAAGAATCATCTATTCTAAAAATTGAATCAAGAGAACATAATTATTTTTTTTTTTAAAAACTGTTCCATGCAAATTGTACACGTGAATCAAGAATATAAAAAGAAGTTGCCAGTATCTTGAAACTTTTTTTATTAGTAAGGAAAAACAGGCATGGTCACATAGGAGTGCTGTGAGCCATAATGTCCAAAACTCATCTTAGGGATGTATTTATAAAAAAAATTGTAGAATATTGTAACTGACCTATTTAAACTACATATACTATTTATGTCCCACCATGTTACCATGCTTTGCTGTTAGAAAAACCCAGGTAGACCCTAAAGAGGAATGGTAATAACATTGAATGTAATACATCATTCAGGATACCTATTTTCACATTATGCATAATAGTTTAAGCATTTAAAACACTGCTCATATCTCTGTATTGCTGTGCATAAGTATGTAACCCCAGCCTCCAAATGATGCTTAACCTCTTGACGACCAGCTAACGCCGATTGGCGTCAACTGGTCGTCTGCGAGCGGCCTTTCCATGTCCGTTCACGGAGGCTGACTCCGTGAACAGCCGGAGAGCCGCCGATTGCGGCTCGCCGGCAAAATGTAAACACGCGGGTACGAAATCCCCGCTGTTTACATCATACGGCGCTGCTGCGCAGCAGTGCCGTAAGGCAGATCGGCGATCCCCGGCCTCTGATTGGCCGGGGATCACCGTCATTTGATAGGCTGAAGCCTATCCTACAATGCGCAGGACGGAAATCCGTCCTGCGCAGCTCAGAGAGGGAGGGAGAGGGAGGGAGGGGGACGGAGCGCCGAAAACGCTGCGGAGGGGGGCTTTGAAGAGCCCCCCCCCCGCAAAGCGCAGAGAGCCGGCGGTGATCAGACCCCCCCCAGGAGGACATCCCCCTAGTGGGGAAAAAAGGGTGTAAGTCTGATCGCCCTGGCTAAAACCTGATCTGTGCTGCGGGCTGTAGAGCCTACGCAGCACAGATCATACCGAAATCCACTGGTCGGCAAGTGGTTAAAGGGAACCTGAAGCGAGTAACATTATTTAACCACTTTACCCCAAGGCGGTTTTTACCCTACCGGACAAGAGCGATTTTCACCTTTCCGTGCTCATCCCTTTCATTTGCCAATAGCTTAATCAATACTAATCACAATAAAATGATCTATATCTTGTTTTTTTCACCACCAATTGGGCTTTTTGGGGTTGATACTTGTTTTCATTAATTACTTTATTTTCTATGCATTTTAAAGGGAAATACAAGGAAAAAATGAAAAAAAACACTATTTCTCCAATTTCATGCCCTATGGTTTTAATATAAACACTGCTACTGTACATAAAACCCACACATTTTATCTGCCTATTTGTCCTGGTTATCACAAGATTTTTTTTATGTCCCTAGTACAAAGTATGGTGACAATATATAATTTGGAAATAAAGGTGTATTTTTTTTGGTGGGTATTTTTCCACTATTTTCACATGCACGTGCACAGGAATGCACGTGTGGGAGAGCGTACATGCACCCACAGGAGCACGCAGGTACACGCGCACACGTGCAGGTGCACAATGGCAGCAGCACTGTCTCACTTATAAAAATGTCCTGGAGCCCTTAAGAGGCTCTAGCAGGTCATTTTTACAAGTCAGCATGTCATTAAGCGGTTAAAATAAACATATGACATATTTGCAAATCCATTTTCTTCTTACCGTGTTCTTCTTACAGTGATCCCTTCCAGTTCTGACAATATACCAGTTGCTGTCAGTTATACATCAGCTGCTGTCAGTTACAACTGAATGTGCAAGGTAATGTCTATGTTTCCCTATTACAGTTTAACAGTGTGCTGACCAGGAAGCTGTTATACGGTGATGGCCATTTTTAAAATGGAGGACGGAGAATTCCATTGATCATAGTGGACAAACAGGACGCAGGAGAGGAGAAAGGGATTAAGAAGTAGACTACACAGGATGTAAGTATGACGTGTATGGTTATTTTTACTTTTTATTTTCAGTTCAGGTTCTCTTTAACCTGGACTAAGATATCACAGAGCATTCTGGGAGACCAAGGGCCATATGCAAGTCACCTTTTCTCCTGACTTTTCTCCTAGGTGACATTTTCACACTTTTCAATAAAATGCTTTTTAAACCAACAGCAAGTGAGAAAATGCTCAACATAAATGTTGATAGTACTTTTTCACCTACTTTGTGGTACTTTTCGATTGCACAGTGTTGAAAAGTTGTTTAAAAAAGAAGTTGAAAAAATATTTCCTAGGAGAAAACTCAGGTGAAAAAGTGAATTGCATATGGGCCCACGCGTTGTTTCTGCTCACTTTGGAAAACACAACAAACAAACTTTCCACAGTGATGCACCTTTCTAGCGGTAAATATGTTGCCATATGTGACACATTTCAGAATGGAAATCAGGATGAGGAAAGTGTTTGCAATGGGCAAACACTGACTAAATCCTGTATGAATTAATATTGTAAAAAATAAGCGATTGTATTCATTAAGTTATATTCAATAAAGTCCCTCCTTAAAGCCCATGTTCAGAGATATTATTTTACTGAATGCATTTACCAGTACAGATAATCCCTGGCTTATGAATGACCCGCTAATGGGTATGGCCCAAAAATGCTAAATCTGATTCGGGACAAGCATTTTTTTTTCAAAAAGACCTTGTAGTTTTTGAGAAAACAGAATTGTAAAAAAATCAAAGAAAAGATATGTTTTAAACCAGGAAAAGAACATTTTGCTGCAGTACACTGAGGGCACAGGGGGGCAGAAGTGGCACAGAGGGGGACACTGGAGGCACAGGGTGGCTTAGAGAAGGTACAGGGGACAGAGATGGCACAGTGTTTCAACTTTATAACAGATTCAGGTTAAGAATAAACCTACAGTCCACTTTCGTTCAATAGTTGTGGAGTACCTGTACTGTCTGTATTTTGTTTTAATGCATATACATTTTTAACAAAATACATTGTAGTTTTGTTGTATGAAAATATAAATCACCTGGTGCAGCAGTTGAATGTGGTAGTTACCATCACTGAAAACTTGCAGTTGCTGTTCACTCCCTTCTCCTCTCTTCTTAGTCTTCCATAGTATACATAAATAAAGTCATTTTGTTGTGTTACACATTGATAATAAAGTGCTTGAATTGAATTGAAATATCTAGGACGAGGAGGAAACTACATTCAAAGTGTTTGGGAGGTAACAAGAAACACAAATTGCAATAGTAAATTATTTAGTACAGTGAAAGAAAAAAACATTTTTTCCTTATTCCTTCAAAACAATGAGAAGACACGACTCATTGGAGAAGACCCTGATGCTGGGAAATGATTGAGGGCAAAAGGAAGAGGGGATGACAGGTAATAAGACAGCTAGATAGTAACATGGAAGCAACAAACGTGAGCTTGGACAAACATCGAGTGGTCGAAGAGGATAGAGGTGCCTGGCATGCTGTGGTCCATGCGTTCCCAAAGAGCCAGACATGACTGAATAGCTGCAAAAGAACAATTATAAAAAGTCCCTAAAAGAATGGTCGATATGATATCATAGGATCTATACAGTGGACCTGCACACACATACACAAAGAGTACAGTCAAATGGGTAATGGCTTTGACAAAACGGTGGGGGACTAAATTAGTGGGATTAAGTCATTAAGGAATCCCAATTCCAGATACAATTTGGTTCATAATAGTTTATCAACGTGTTCTGGTGCATTTTGCAGCCAGTGGCCAGCTTCCACAGAAGAGGATTCACAAATAATAATATATTATTTCCATAAATAGAATAATTACCCATAAATAATTACTGATCACCCATTCTACAGCCCTACGTAGTGCCCCCATCCCCCCTTAGATTGGAAGCCTTTGGCAGGGTTCTCTTGATCATGTGCTCGCTTTATTGAGCACGGGAACCTTTCCCATGGATCAAGTCAGACTTGAATTGCTGGACCTCTCTAACCAGCTCCCTAATAGCATAAACATGGTTCATGTTTATAGCCTGTGCTATGAAGTATAACCCTGTGCTACATTGTCTCCCATCCCTTTTTTTTACCATTATATCTATCCCTATTTATTGTCCATGTCCAACGCTGTGTACTATGTTGGCGATTAATACATAATGTAATAATAATACAAAATACTCAATGAACTCCATAAAAAAGGTAGAAATCACATGGTACATCACGTACCACATGGTACATCACGTGCGGTGTCTCCTCCTTACCCAAGTGGGAGACATGCATGTCCAGAAACTGCAAATTTAACATTTCCTCTTGCAGTAAATGGGATTATACATAATACATATCCTTAAAACATTTACTGTCATTTTACAGTTTTGTTTAAAGCAAAACTGCACTTGATGTAAATATTAAAAGCATCAGTACTGCATACGCCTTTTCTTATTTCCATTTTAAAGATTGTAATTCTACTTTAATTTGCAGCATTTTGCAATGAGTAATGCACATTTGTTAGAGTAAAATGTACAACCCAGGGCATTCACAGGATGTTTTCTTGAAGAGGAGCCTAAGTAATTCTGTTAGGTATTAGACAGTGATCTCACAGATGTAGCATAGTAACTGGCAAGCACCAAGTTCTACAGCCATTAGCAGAAACATAACTGTGGCATTTACATCTCATTTCACCAGTGCTTACTTAATCAGATCAGAAGTAATCTGTACAGGCAACATTCATGATTAGTCATGTTTTAAACCCTCGATGGAAATGTTGTAAGTCTGGAAAACATGGCAGATTTTGTTGAAATAGTGAATGAGTATTACTCATGTTTCAAGACATTTACATATGTTGTTCCTGAGTCACTAATATCTAAAAATGTTATAAACCATTTGTTTTATTTTTGCAACAAGATTTAGACTGTTTATTTTGCCTGTGATTGTTATTCAATTTGTTGAAATTTGAACGAATGCTGCTGACAGAGGCTAAACTCCCCAGTAAAGAAAATAAAAACAAAAAAGCTAGATACTTATCTATGAAGTGGGAAGTCTTCAGAGGCTTCCTATTCCCACATCCTTCAGGAGGCCACTGCCCAGGAGCCAGGACTAGTGTTGGGCGAACACCTAGATGTTCGGGTTCGCGAACGTTCGCCGAATATCGCCGCGATGTTCGGGTGTTCGCGCCGAACTCCGAACATAATGGAAGTCAATAGGGACCCGAACTTTCGTGCTTTGTAAAGCTTCCTTACATGCTACATACCCCAAATGTGCAGGGTATGTGCACCTTGGGAGTGGGTACAAGAGGAAAAAAAATATTTGAAAAAGAGCTTATAGTTTTTGAGAAAATTGATTGTAAAGTTTCAAAGGAAAAACTGTCTTTTAAATGTGGAAAATGTCATGTTTCTTTGCACAGGTAACATGCTTTTTGTCGCCATGCAGTCATAAATGTAATACAGAGAAGAGGTTCAAGGAAAAGGGACCGGTAACACTAACCCAGCACAAGCAGCAGAACACATGATGGAACAGGAGGAGGCACAGGAGGAGAAGGCCACGCTTTTTGAGACACAACATCCCAGGCCTTGCATGAGGACAAATAGCGTGCGGATATAGCAATGCTTTTTGCCGCCATGCAGTCATAAATGTAATAAAGATGAGAGGTTCAATAAACAGGGACCGGAAATGCTAACCCAGGCCAGCAGCAGCAGCAGCACACGTGATGGAACAGCAGGAGGCGCAGGAGGAGAAGGCCACGCTTTTTGAGACACAACATCCCAGGCCTTGCATGAGGACAAATAGCGTGCGGATATAGCAATGTTTTTTGCCGCCATGCAGTCAGAAATGTAATAAAGATGAGAGGTTCAATAAACAGGGACCGGCAACGCTAACCCAGCAGCAGCAGCAGCAGCACACGTGATGGAACAGGATGAGGCGCAGGAGGAGAAGGCCACACTTTTTGAGACACAACCCAGGCCTTGCATGAGGACAAAAAGCGTGTGGATATAGCAATGCTTTTTGCCGCCATGCAGTCATAAATGTAATAAAGATGAGAGGTTCAATAAACAGGGACCGGCAACGCTAACCCATCACAGATGGTCATTGTTCATGTTACTTGGTTGGGGTCCAGGAGTGTTGCATAGTCGTTTCCAATCCAGGATTGATTCATTTTAATTTGAGTCAGACGGTCTGCATTTTCTGTGGAGAGGCGGATACGCCGATCTGTGATGATGCCTCCGGCAGCACTGAAACAGCGTTCCGACATAACGCTGGCTGCCGGGCAAGCCAGCACCTCTATTGCGTACATTGCCAGTTCGTGCCAGGTGTCTAGCTTCGATACCCAATAGTTGAAGGGTGCAGATGGATTGTTCAACACAGCTACGCCATCTGACATGTAGTCCTTGACCATCTTCTCCAGGCGATCGGTGTTGGAGGTGGATCTGCACGCTTGCTGTTCTGTGGGCTGCTGCTGCATGGGTGTCAAAAAATGTTCCCACTCCAAGGACACTGCCGATAACATTCCCTTTTGGGCACTAGCTGCGGCTTGTGTTGTTTGCTGCCCTCCTGGTCGTCCTGGGTTTGCGGAAGTCAGTCTGTCGGCGTACAACTGGCTAGAGGAGGGGGAGGATGTCAATCTCCTCTCTAAAGTCTCCACAAGGGCCTGCTGGTATTCTTCCATTTTGACCTGTCTGACTCTTTCTTCAAGCAGTTTTGGAACATTGTGTTTGTACCGTGGATCCAGAAGGGTATAAACCCAGTAATTGGTGTTGTCCAGAATGCGCACAATGCGTGGGTCGCGTTCAATGCAGTCTAGCATGAATTGAGCCATGTGTGCCAGAGTCCTGCCAGAATCCTCATCATCCTCTTGTGAGCGTTGTGATAGTTGTTGTGATGCATCATAGTCGTCACCTTCTTCCTGGTCTGCTTCTGCTGACCATTCGCGCTGAATTGTGGAAGTCCAACGTGCACCGCTCTGGCCCTCGTCAGTGGTGGCAGGAAATTCCTGCTCCAACTCCAGCTGTTCCTCCTCCTCTTCTTCGTCATAGCTGCTGGGGCCAGCGTTTCCTGAGGCGGATGGCCTGATGTTGGTACCATCATGCTGATCGTTTTCTCCTTCAGATTCCCCCAGTTGCATCATGACAGCTGTTTCCTTGATTTTCAACATTGACCTCTTCAGTAAACACAGCAGTGGTATGGTAATGCTGACTGAAGAGTTGTCACTGCTCACAAGCAACGTGGATTGCTCAAAATTTTGGAGGACTTGGCAGAGGTCCAACATGTTGGCCCAATCGGATCCACAGAAGCTTGGCAGCTGTCCAGATGCGCCTTGGTACTGCGCCGTCATGTACTGGACCACTGCACTCTTCTGCTCGCAAAAGCGGGCTAGCATGTGCAGCGTAGAATTCCAGCGCGTAGGGACATCACACAGCAAGCGATGGTGGGGGAGATTGAAGCGCTCCTGCATCTTGGCGAGTGCCCCCAAAGCAGTACTGGAATTTCTACAATGTTTGGCCACTCGTCGCACCTTCAACAGAAGATCGGCCACGCCTGGGTATGTCCTCAGGAACCGCTGAACTACTAGGTTCATCACGTGCGCCAGGCAAGGGATGTGTGTCAGCTTAGCCAACCTTAAAGCGCGAATGAGATTACTCCCATTATCACACACAACCATGCCCGGTTTCAGGTCCAGCGGTGCCAGCCACAAATCCGTCTGTTCCTTTATTCCCCTCCAAATTTCCTCCCCTGTGTGCTGCTTATCCCCAAGGCAGATCAGCTTCAGCAACGCTTGCTGACGCATGCCAACAGCTGTGCTGCACTGCTTCCATGATCCTACTGCTGCTGGGTTAGCGTTTCCGGATGAGGTACAGCTTTGAGATGCGTTGGAGGAGAAGGAGTCAGAGAGGTAGGTGCTGCTGTTGTTATCCAGTGGGAGGGACGTCGGTGCAGCTGTTTGCGGCGTGGGCAACACCCGCACCGTAGCAGGTGAGGAATCGCTGCCAGGCTCCACAAGGTTCACCCAGTGCGCGGTAAGGGAGATGTATCAACCCTGGCCGAACGCACTCGTCCAGGTGTCAGTGGTGAGGTGAACCTTGCAGGCAATGGCATTCTTCAAGCTTCGGGTTATTTTGCTGACCATGTGCTCATGCAACTCAGGCACTGCAGAGCGCGCAAAGTGGTAGCGGCTGGGAACCACGTAACGTGGGATGGCCACTGACATCATGCCCTTGAAGCTGTTTGTCTCCACCACTCGATATGGCAGCATTTCGCAGGCCAGAAGCTTGGCTATGCTGGCTGTTACTGCCACGGCCCAGGGGTCATTTGCTGGCAATTTCCTCTTGCGCTCAAACATCTCCGAGACAGACAACTGAACCGTAGGGCTGCACACTGAAGGGCTGTTGGTTGTTGTGTTTGATGAACACTGGGAGACCTCAAGAGCACTACTCCGGAAAGTGACAGTGTCAGCGTCGTCTGATGTTTGTGAATGTTGTGAACCACGCAATGGCTGGGCTACTGCTGCTGCTGAGGCGGGTCTGGTGGTGAGTCTGGTGACCCCAAGGGAGGCAGTGTTGCTGGTACCCTGTCCTGCCGCGTTTGCCCACAGAGTGGGATGTTTGGATAGCATGTGGCGGCTCATGCTGGTGGTGGAGAGGTTGTTAATACTTTTCCCCCTGCTCAGGCGGGTCTTGCACACCTTGCAAATCGCCATAGTACCATCCTCAATGCAGTCTTCAAAGAAAGCCCAGACTTTGGAGCACCTGCCTTGCTGGCAATTTCTGTTTGCTCCTCTTTTGCCTCTCACTTGAACTTCCACGCTTGTGGTGCCTGAAATTGCGCGCCGCCTACCTTGTGGCACAAGGCGAACTCGTGCAGCAGTGGGTTCTTCAACAGACTCATCTGTGCTGCTGCTACGACGGCGATGTTCTCGTTCACAAACAAAAGCTGGGTCTATGTCCACATTGTCCATACCCTCCTCTTCCATCTCCTCAAACTCGTCATATGTCATTGTGGGGGGCCGCCGCCGCCGTGGAATAGAGCTCCCCAGAACAACCTCTGCGCAGCTCACTCCAACGTCATCTTCCAGATCTTCTCGGCCGACCTCCTGCAATTGCAACTCCTCCTGCCCAACTTGCTCTGGGATTTGGGTTTCAAAGTCCTAGGACTCGCCTTGTATTTCAGTGCGCGGTGCATTTCCCACAGTTAATGGTTGTGAATCCGGGCACAACATTTCTGGCTGTTCCTCCATTGACCTTTCAAAGGTGGAAGTTTGTTGGGCTGGGAATAGCTCCTGCGAATACCCCATTGTGTCCTGAGGTAATTCATCGGACTGGTTATCTGGCAGTTGTGTGCGTGGTGTCGCTGCCGGTTGTGTCAGCTTTGTGCCCACTGGCTCCTTGTAACTGGCTGAGGACTCGGACCTCGTGTGTGATGTGCTGGTGCTGCTTAACCCACTGCTGGACGCTTGAGAGGTCATCCAAGTAATTATCTGGTCCTGTTCTTTTGGATTTGTGAGGGTTGTTGTCCTGGACAACATGGGCGGTATTGAGTGGGTTTTCTTGGGTGCTCCCCTGTGGCCTGTACGTGAACCGTCAGGGGAAACACCTCTTCCCTTGCCCCTCCCTCTTTCACCGGATTTCTTCCTCATTTCACTTATCCTTAAAGTACACGCTGACTGGCAGCAGTACAGTGGCAGTACAGAAATGCTATACAGTGGTGGGTGAGCGGTGTACCACTATTCCCAGCAGCGACACAGAGCACAATGCTATACAGTGGTGGGTGAGCGGTGTACCACTATTCCCAGCAGCGACACAAAGCACAATGCTATACAGTGGCGGGTGAGCGGTGTACTACTGTTCCCAGCAGACACAGAGTGGCAGTAAACACAATAATGCTATATAGTGCTGGGTGAGCGGTGTACACAGAGTGGCAGTAAATACAATGCTATATAGTGTGGCTGAGCGAGCGGTGTACTACTGTTCCCAGCAGACACAGAGTGGCAGTAAACACAATGCTATATAGTGCTGGGTGAGCGGTGTACACAGAGTGGCAGTAAATACAATGCTATATAGTGTGGCTGAGCGAGCGGTGTACTACTGTTCCCAGCAGACACAGAGTGGCAGTAAACACAATGCTATATAGTGTGGCTGAGCGAGGTACACAGAGTGGCAGTAAACACAATGCGATATAGTGTGGCTGAGCGAGCGGTGTACTACTGTTCCCAGCAGACACAAAGTGGCAGTAAACACAATGCTATATAGTGTGGCTGAGCGAGGTACACAGAGTGGCAGTAAACACAATGCTATATAGTGTGGCTGAGCGAGCAGTGTACTACTGTTCCCAGCAGACACAGAGTGGCAGTAAACACAATGTTATATAGTGTGGCTGAGCGAGGTACACAGAGTGGCAGTAAACACAATGCTATATAGTGTGGCTGAGCGAGCGGTGTACTACTGTTCCCAGCAGACACAGAGTGGCAGTAAACACAATGCTATATAGTGTGGCTGAGCGAGGTACACAGAGTGGCAGTAAACACAATGCTATATAGTGTGGCTGAGCGAGCAGTGTACTACTGTTCCCAGCAGACACAAAGTGGCAGTAAACACAATGCTATATAGTGCTGGGTGAGCGGTGTACACAGAGTGGCAGTAAATACAATGCTATATAGTGTGGCTGAGCGAGCAGTGTACTACTGTTCCCAGCAGACACAAAGTGGCAGTAAACACAATGCTATATTGTGTGGCTGAGCGAGGTACACAGAGTGGCAGTAAACACAATGCTATATAGTGTGGCTGAGCGAGCGGTGTACTACTGTTCCCAGCAGACACAGAGTGGCAGTAAACACAATGTTATATAGTGTGGCTGAGCGAGGTACACAGAGTGGCAGTAAACACAATGCTATATAGTGTGGCTGAGCGAGCAGTGTACTACTGTTCCCAGCAGACACAGAGTGGCAGTAAACACAATGCTATATAGTGTGGCTGAGCGAGGTACACAGAGTGGCAGTAAACACAATGCTATATAGTGTGGCTAAACGAGCGGTGTACTACTGTTCCCAGCAGACACAGAGTGGCAGTAAACACAATGTTATATAGTGTGGCTGAGCGAGGTACACAGAGTGGCAGTAAACACAATGCTATATAGTGTGGCTGAGCGATCAGTGTACTACTGTTCCCAGCAGACACAGAGTGGCAGTAAACACAATGCTATATAGTGTGGCTGAGCGAGGTACACAGAGTGGCAGTAAACACAATGCTATATAGTGTGGCTGAGCAAGCAGTGTACTACTGTTCCCAGCAGACACAAAGTGGCAGTAAACACAATGCTATATAGTGTGGCTGAGCGAGGTACACAGAGTGGCAGTAAACACAATGCTATATAGTGTGGCTGAGCGAGCGGTGTACTACTGTTCCCAGCAGACACAAAGTGGCAGTAAACACAATGCTATATAGTGTGGCTGAGCGAGGTACACAGAGTGGCAGTAAACACAATGCTATATAGTGTGGCTGAGCGAGCGGTGTACTACTGTTCCCAGCAGACACAGAGTGGCAGTAAACACAATGTTATATAGTGTGGCTGAGCGAGGTACACAGAGTGGCAGTAAACACAATGCTATATAGTGTGGCTGAGCGAGCAGTGTACTACTGTTCCCAGCAGACACAGAGTGGCAGTAAACACAATGCTATATAGTGTGGCTGAGTGAGGTACACAGAGTGGCAGTAAACACAATGCTATATAGTGTGGCTGAGCGAGCAGTGTACTACTGTTCCCAGCAGACACAGAGTGGCAGTAAACACAATGCTATATAGTGTGGCTGAGCGAGGTACACAGAGTGGCAGTAAACACAATGCTATATAGTGTGGCTGAGCGAGCAGTGTACTACTGTTCCCAGCAGACACAGAGTGGCAGTAAACACAATGCTATATAGTGTGGCTGAGCGAGGTACACAGAGTGGCAGTAAACACAATGCTATATAGTGTGGCTGAGCGAGCGGTGTACTACTGTTCCCAGCAGCGACACACAATGACTGGGGGGACCCTGGCTAGCGTGGCTGGAGCGCGAACTACCCTGCCTGCCTACCCAAAGCTAAACCCACAGACAAATGGCGGAGATATGACGTGGTTCGGGTATTTATTTACCCGAACCACGTGACAGTTCGGCCAATCAGAGCGCGTTCGGGTCCGAACCATGTGACCCGTTCGGCCAATCACAGCGCTAGCCGAACGTTCGGGGAACGTTCGGCCATGCTCTCTTAGTTCGGCCATGTGGCCGAACGGTTTGGCCGAACACCATCAGGTGTTCGGCCGAACTCGAACATCACCCGAACAGGGTGATGTTCTGCAGAACCCGAACAGTGGCGAACACTGTTCGCCCAACACTAGCCAGGACCCAATTTTAGTTCTTTGACAAGCTCCCTTATTTGGATGAGCAACTTCAGCTTACTGCACAGGCGTAACCATACTCACACAGATGCAATATAGCTGTGCTCATACACAATGGGGAGCGCAACCACAAGGATAAATCCAACAAGCTTTTGTTGGAACTGTTCAGAGGGTCTGTGCACTGCACTCGTTGGGACAAGGAAGAGATGGGAAGCCTCCAAGCTATCAAGAGGTGAGTTTCTAACATTTTTTGATCAACCTCAGGTTCACTTCAAGACACTTTTATTTTGTTGCAGTATTTACATGAATAAAGGAAACCTTTATTGTAAGTGAGTTAATAACAACTAGTCACAGCAGTTAGTCACTAATCATTGCAACTAGTTGCTAATACTAGTGACTAGAGCCCGTTGCAAAACTATCTGGAATATGGAATCAGTACTCTTGGAGGACATTCAATCAGTTATTTTACTGTGTAGTCAAAAACATAAATAACAGTTGTGACACAAAACTGTTTTATCTACCAGGTGAACATTTTGGCTTTGTAAATCATACCTCAAAAAAATTAAATGACATTGTTTGTTGAAATGAATGGCACATGTTTTTCAGAAAAGTTAAGGAAAATTTATGAAATTAGTCTATGCATTTCCTATAGAAGTAAAGACTGCAATCTACCATCATTCCTTTCCTTGACAAGCAACCCCACATCATCAGTCACATGGATGTTTTCTTCAGGCAGTTGTTGTTATATGTTTCTTTTTTTTTTATTTATAAAATTTTTATTAAGTGTATTTTAAGCTTTACAACATTATGGTGAAAAGTTTCACCTCAATACATGTACAGTTTGGGGGGTTCAGGAACATGCATTAAACATAAGTAGAATGGTAAACCGAAGAAATATGGAGCACCTTATTATAACCAAATATACAGTTGTAACCAATTAACATTTCAATCACATTATCATAGAATGTTCTGTTTGCTTGATGTAGCAGGTAGAAACTCTTGCATAGTCCCCTCTCATAACCTTCCCAACCCTCCCGTATCTAGAGGTGGAAGGTTGGAGGGGGCCGTATGAGTGAGTCTTCTCAGAATTGAAGCTCTTGTGTGGTAATTGCTTTAACCTGAGTTTCTTTACCCTGACTGGATATCAGCTTACTAATCATTTTATGCTGTTTGTGGGTTCTCTATCCACTTTACAGAGCGTTGCAGCCGATTTATTGAGGTAAATCGTATTCATAGAGTTTTACATACTAACAAATAACACAACTATAAAACTACAAACTACAAACTACTAATCTAATAATCTAAGGAAGCTGCCTGCATTAGTATTTTTTTTTTTTTTTTTTTTTTTTTTTTTTTACACTAAGTACCTTAAGTTGGGTTTTACGTTAGAGTTATATTTACCTAGGAAATGGGCTTTGGTAAGTGTTAGCAGATTTGCTGGTTCTAGTTCGTATAATACTTTCTAACTGTAGATTAGAGTTGACCAAATTTTGGTAATTCGTCCATGATATGGGTTCTGTGGATTTCCAGTTTATTGTTATAAGGTAGGTAGCCGCTACTAACAAGTGGCATACTATAGGTTGTTTGTGGGTATCCAGATTATCGAGTCCTACCATTAGTAGTGCTAGTTCGGGCTTCAGTGAAAAATCTCTCGAAATGAATGTTTTAAGGAAGACCTCTAGAGGGTCCCATAGTGATCTTGCCAAATGACAGTCCCACAGCATGTGTTTTAGTGTGCCTAGGGAATGATTGCATTTCCAGCATAAAGGAGATTGATTGGGAGTGAAAGAGGCTATTTTTCTTGGGGTTAGGTACCATCTCGTGAGCATTTTTTGAAATTGCTCCCAGTGCGTGGCGCAATGTGAGAATTTCTTGATCAACCTACTTGATAATATAATCTGATTTGGAGAAATTTCTATTTCTAAGTCATAGGACCAAATATTTGTATATTTGGTGAGTAATGTCATTTGGTTTATGAAAAGTTCAGTGTACCAAATAGAAATTCCTCCTTTGTATATCAGCTTGCTGTTGAGCATGGTTGTTATATGCATTGGGAGTCGGGGAGGGTCTAGTTTTGTTGTTTCCAAAATATGATGTATTCTCATGTGGGTAAATCTAAAGGAATCGGCTAAATTATACTCTGATTTTAATATATCAAAAGGTTTTAGTTTGTTCATTTGCGTAATGTCTCCAAGGCGCTGTATCCCTTTGTCAATTAGTGGATTAATGTTTAAGTTGGTAGCTATAGTATTAAGGATTTGGATAGGTAGTTGGATAGTAGCAGAGTTAGAGCTGATACGCGGATATTTGGCATAATGTTCCCATGCTAGTATGCTGGCTTGAATTGTAGGATAGGGGGGTTTAGAGAATTTGTTCCCAATTAGGATACTGCATATAACTGCTTTTAATGGAATGTGCATTATTTGTTCTTCCATTTCAACCCACAGTTTGGAAGGAGTCTTTTCCCACCAGTCTTTGGACATGCTTAACAGAGTAGCATAGTAATATTTTTCTACACAAGGTAGGCCTAGTCCACCTTTGTTGGTCGGTAGTGTCATAAAGTTGTAGGATATTCTGGGCTTGCTTCCTTTCCAGATGAAATTTGAGATAATTCTTTTGAGATCGTTAAAAAATGCTTTTTTTATAGGTATATTTATAGTACGGCAGATATATAATATTTTAGGAAGAACAAACATCTTGAAGCAGACAATTCTACCCAGCCAAGAAATCATGGATTTGCTGTATTTTTCGCAGTCTTGTTTGACTGTCATTAAAAGGGGGATAAAGTTATATTTAAATAACTCGTCAGTGGAGTGGGGAAGTGAGATCCCTAAGTAGGGAATGGATTTAGTGGCCCACGGGAAGTTAATTTCAGAGTCTATAGCGGTCTTTAGGCGTGGTGATATATGTATTCCCATCAGTAATGATTTGTTTTTATTCAGTTTGTAGAGAGAGGCTGTTGAGAACTTATCCAGGTCTAGTAAGACCTGTTGTAGTGATGTAAGGGGGTTGGAAAGTGTTAGTATTACGTCATCTGCAAATAGTCCGATCTTGTGAACCATCTGATGCATCTTGATTCCTGTGATATTTTGGTTGGTTCTTATCTTTTCTGCCAATGTTTCCACCAATAAAGAAAATATAATCGGTGAAAGAGGGCAGCCTTGGCGCGTGCCATTTGTTATAGGGAGTTTTTCCGAGATAAAGCCAGCCGCGTTTACCCTGGCTGAGGGGCAGGAGTATAATGCTAAGATGGCACCCAAGATCGGACCTGTAAAACCAAATTTATGCAACACCTGAGACATGAATCCCCAGTGTACTCTGTCGAAGGCCTTCTCCGCGTCCAGTGTAAGGAACACGGAGGGGGCCTTCGACATTTCCACATATTTCAGTATATTAATTATTCTTCTAGTGCCATCGGCCGCCTGTCTTCCTTTAGTGAACCCGACTTGGTCAGGTGCGATTAATGTGTTTGTTACATTCATTAGTCTGTTTGCTAGAAGTTTGGCATAGAGTTTAGTGTCACAATTAAGTAGTGATATTGGGCGGTAATTTGCTGGGTTAGAACGGTCTTTATCTGATTTGGGGATCACTGTTATTATTGCTTCTAGATATTCTGCCGGGATGGGGGAGCCTTTCATAAACTTGTTAAATAAGGATGTTAGGTAGGGGCAT
Organism: Hyperolius riggenbachi; assembly: GCF_040937935.1. NCBI lineage: Eukaryota > Metazoa > Chordata > Amphibia > Anura > Hyperoliidae > Hyperolius > Hyperolius riggenbachi. The sequence goes on from NC_090650.1 coordinate 237,066,423, forward strand.
AGTAAGTCTGCAAATGATTTGAAATATTCATTACTGAAGCCATCTGGGCCTGGGGCCTTGTTGAGTTTTAGGGTCTTGATAGTTTTTAGTAACTCTTCAGCTGTAAAAGGGGCATTTAGTTTTTCAAGTTGTGGATTGGAGAGTTTGGGTAGATTGATCTTATTTAGGAAGGAGGTGATAGTTGTTTGGTTCGGTTGGGGTGTTAATGGGTCCTTATTAAGATTGTATAACTTGTGGTAATAGTCTTTAAAGGCTTCTGCTATTAGTTTTGGGTTGGTAATTTCTTTTTGGGTGGATGGGTGTCTCAGAGTAGCAATTCTCGTTTTCTCGTTTTTCCGTTTAAGCGTAGAAGCTAAATATTTACTGGCTTTGTTACCTTGGGAGTAGTGATTTAGTTTGAACCTTTGTAGGTTCCTATCGTATTGATAGAGTAAGAGATCTTTTAGTTGGTTACGTAGTGCAAGTAATTTCTGTTCCAGTAGAGGTTGGTTAGTTGCCTTATGTAAGGTTTCTGCTTGTTTTATTTGACTTATTAGGTTGTCATATTTCGCCTGTCTTTCTTTTTTAAATTTTGCGCCTAGGCGAATCAGATGGCCTCTAATAAAGGCTTTATGGGCTGCCCAGACCACGGTTTCGTCAATATCTGGTGAGGAATTGAGTTGGAAAAATTCGGTTAAGTTTTTATATATTAGGTTTTTGTTTTCTGGCGTTAAGAGAGTTTGGATATTTAGTTTCCATAGTTGGGGTTTTTTTTGTGAAGCGACACATTTTAGTTTAATGGTTATGGTTGAGTGGTCCGACCAGGTTGTCGATCCTATTGAGGAGGAGGTAACTTCTTGTAGTAGTTGGGAGTCTGTAAGGAAAAAGTCTATTCTAGAGTGGGACTTATGTATATGGGAATAGAATGTATAGTCTCTTTCACTGCCATGCAGGGTTCTCCATGGGTCATATAAGTTGTACCAATGGGTTATTTTTAGGATGGAATTGGTGTGATTTTTTTTTGAGGAAGTTGTGTCTAGAGCAGTTAAGTAAGCATTAAAATCTCCCCCTAATAATAGAAACCCTTGTTTTACTTTGTTAACTTTAATCATAAGTTTGTCTAAAAATGATTTTTGCCCTGCGTTAGGAGCATACACGTTTACCAGTGTGTACTGGGTAGAGTTTATAGAACCTATGAATATTATATATCTGCCTTGAGTATCTGTAATGATTTCCTTGGGACTAATAGATAAGTCTCTATGAAAGGCAATAAATGTACCTCTCTTTTTTTTAGGAAAAGTACTGTGATAAATGGTGTTGTATAATTTATGTTTGAGGAGATGGGTGTCTTTTTCAAGAAGGTGTGATTCCTGCCCAAATATTATATCTGTGTGCGTAGAGGTCATTTCTGACCAAAGGAAGTGCCTTTTTTGTGGAGAATTAAGGCCTCTTGTGTTAATGGAGGATAGTGTTAAAGACATAGCATATTCAAATCGTGCTTCAGCTTTATCTCTGTAACTGGTATCTTGCCCGAGTGGCAGAATAGATCTCCATTCATTGGTGGCTGAGAAGGAGTTGTTATATGTAGTGCGGTAGACATCTTTGTTGTACTTAGGTACTGACAATCATACTTTTGTCTCAAGCAGCTATAGAACTTAATTATAAAACACACATCAAAATCAAAATAAACCACATAACAAACAACTAGCATCATGAGATATGAGTCCATGATCTCACGTGGTTAAAGGAGCGGAAGCAGAGTATATTCTCTGCTGGAGCCTAGAAAAAGAAACGTTATATGAACCCTGGTGTTGAGGGTAGTGAATAAACCACCACATAAAGGAGTAGAGCCATTATCCCTTTACTGTATGCCAGTCTGCAGCAAGTTTGGCACTGGTTTTGTTTCCTCCTGAAGTGTCCGTAGATGCTGGAATTTTCAAAGTCTTGAAAGTTTTAATTCCTTCTTCAAGAGAGGATATTGCGAATGTTTTATCGTTATAACGAAAGAGGATTTTAGTAGGGAATCCCCACTTGTACGGAATTTGTTGGGCGCGGAGCGCTTTAGTGAGAGGCTGTAATGATTTCCTTTTTTGCAGGGTTGCTTGTGACAGGTCTGCAAATAAATGGATGTGCTTGAAAGGATCTGGGAGGTTGGCGTTCTTTTGCACATATAATAGCAGTTGTTCTTTGATGTGGTAGCAGAGAAACTTGGCGATCACATCTCTTGGGGAATGTTCAGGTATAAATGGCGGTTTTGGGAGCCTATGTGCTCTATCCAGTATCATCTCTGTGTCATTTGCTGAAGGAATGGCAGCTTTGATGATATCCTGAATGTATTGCTTTAGTTTCCCAGAGGAAACCTTCTCAGGGATGCCTCTAAATTTAAGGTTATTTCTGCGGCATCTGTCTTCAAGATCTGCGTTTTTAGATTTTAACCATGAGATGTCGGATGTAATGGCCTCTGTGTTGTCCACCACTACGTTGTGTTCATTTATCAGATCAGCTATTTTTCTTTCAGAGACATCCACTCTTGTGCCTAATTCTGCTATCTCTCCTCTCACATTTGTTGTTAGATCAGCTATGTCTGTTAGCAGTGATTGTTTGAAAGATATGAGTATCTCTTTAATATAATGCTGTGATGCAGCCTGTTCTGTCGCTGGAAAGGCCTCAATGGCTGCTGTTAATACACATTCAGCCTGTGTGTGAGTGCTGTTGTTTTCTCCTACCTTAGTGCTGCAGGCGTTCTCTGATAGCCTCGGACGGTTTTTTGCCGGGCTCCTTGAGCTGGGAGAGTTTAGGGAAGGTGTGGACTCCCCTGAAGAGGTAGGGACAGCATGAGGCATTGCTGCGGCTACAGCTGTAGTGTGCTGCTCCTGGCCGCTGTGCTGACCTCCGCCATCGGCGCCATCTTGAGTCAGGTGAAGAGAGCGGTGTCGACTCTCACTGAAGTAGTCTGTGAGCTTGCGGGGCTTCGGCAGCTGTTTTTTCCGCTTGTTTTTGTTAGATTCTTGCCCCGTCATCATCTCCTCCTCATGCGTCATGAAGTCTTGCTGCATACTTTTGTCGGAGTGAGCTAGGTTGCTGTTTGGCTCCGGGAGCTCGTACTACATGCGGCCTCTCTCCTCCGTGCGGTAGCCACGCCCCCTGTTGTTATATGTTTCATTGAGATGGCATGATATGTTCCAACATCATTAGCTTAGCCACTGCACATTTGGGATTTACCACTTAATTTCTACTTTCATCCAATCATAAACAGCCCATGACTGCATATCTTTAGCCCACTGTCATAGAAAGATTTGGGCCACATTAAAGTGAACTAAGCAGCTCCTGGCTTCAAATAGCTGCAAGGGTTGCCATTGTTCAGAAGCTCAACCCCTGCTGTTTTACAACTAGGATTGTCCAGGCTAGGTGTTAAATTCTTCAACTGTAACTGATGTTTTCTGTTTAAAGTACAATGGGGGTTTGTTTGTGGTCAGTTAAGTCTAATGAGGTGATTTCTTATCTGTGTGCTACAATCTCCTGCTCAGCGACCTCAGGTCCTTTGCGGACGGACAAAGTGGCTATTTTAACCCTTAGATGTAAAAAAATTAGGTAAATTGAAAGTTTTTCTTAATAATAAACCACATTTTTAGAATGCATTTTTAATTTGCTATAGAGCTGCCCTGGGTGTTAAAAATGATGCTCGGTTCACTTTAAGGGTAGGCCAGACTTGCTGAATTATTATTAGTTGTCACACCTACTTTGTCAATATTTTAAAGGGAATCTGAAGTGCCAATAAACTTATGAAATAATGAATTGTGTGTGTAGTACAGCTAATAAATAAAACATTAGTAGCAGAGATATGAGTCTCATATTGTTTCCAGTACAATTTGCTTAAAAAACAAGAAGAGAATCGAGAGCCCAATATAGTGCAGTATTGTCAAGTAAAATGAAGAGTTTAATGCAATTTTATGTGTATATACTCACACACACGGGTTACCCATAGGCAACCACTTTAAATGCAGGTGGGGAGCATTAGGACCTGACCCCACTCAGGTTAAGAAGTCACTCTCTGTAGATAGTAGATGGAGATGCACCTCTCCACCCAGGGTGGACTAGAAGATCAGCAAAAACTCAGTATACAGAGGCGCCAGAGTAGAGTAAAATGTTTTAAAAACCACTTAAAAGCAGAGGGTGATGTTAGGGTGGACTCACCTCCCTCTTACAAAAAAAGAAAACTCACTTGAGTCTTGATAAAACAGAATTGACAAATAATTTATTCAACTCCACAAATGCAACGTGTTTCGCGGGCGTGACCCCGCTTCCTCAGGCAAAAATAGGAGCACAAATGGAATAAAAACAGAATATACACAAAATAACTACTCACAGAATTGCAACAATTGACGCAGCAGATAATTGAAGGAGAGCACATAAAATAATTGCTACATAAAACATTGCTACAAAAAAACATTTTCGGTTCACATAAACACAGGGCCATGTAAACAAGCTTAGATGTCAGAAATCAAATAGCTTAATGCTCACAGATTAGAGGTTTCATATTGTATGTCTCAAAGTGAAAGAGTTACATGGTAAAGCTGGGTATAGGCCACAGTCTATTCCCAGACCGCATATAAAGCTTTATATGGACACAAAAAGGATTAATATAAACTGCAAGCATAAAGTATAGGATAACTTACCTCAGTGGGTCAAGCAATAGGTTTGAGCGCCTTTGTGTCACTATGAAGTGAGATTTGCTTTAAATAGGGAGAGAGGTTAAACTGACAGGACTGGAGTCTAATCAGGAAGTATTTGGTAACAGGAAGTGTTTGGTAACAGGAAGTGTGACTAACGTCACACAGGAAGTGAGTATTGTAATGGTTAAGGGCTCTGCCTATTTAAAGCAAGCCTCACTTCATAGTGACACAGAGACGCTCAAAACTATTGCTTGACCTACTGAGGTAAGTTATACTATACTTTATGCTTGCAGTTTATATTAAGCCTTCTTCCCAGTCAGATAAATCCCTGGATCAACTCTTTCAGGAATTACCTAAAAATTATAGCCGTGGATGCCCTTCAATGCAAGGAAAGCATCCAAGCCCTCTAAAATGCAGATATAGAGTTTGCCATAACCACTTCCTGAGATAAGATGTTCCAGATTTTAACCACTCTCACTGTGAAGGAAGGACCCCTTTCTAAATAGATGGCAAAAACTTTTTTCCTCCACATGCAAATCATGATTCTTTTCTGCCATACAACCGTAGGGACAAAAAGCTCATCTGCCAAGCTTTTTTATTGGCCTCTGATGTATTTATACATGTTAATCAGGTCCCCTCTCAGTTCCCTTTTTTTCAAGCTAAATAAGCCTAGTTTGCCCAACTTTTCTTGGTGAGATCTTTAATCGCTCTGATTAATTTAGTTGCCCATCTTTGTACCCGTTCCAGAAGGTCAATGTTCTTTTCTATAGTTTGGTGCATTTTTATGCATCTAGCTACCACTGCTTGGCATTGTATACAATTACCTAACTTCTTATCAACCAGTATTCCTAAGTCCTTCTCCAAGTCTGATGTTCCCAGCTGTATGCCATTTATTTTATATGATGATGATCTACCACTGGTACAGCCAAGGTGCATGACTTTACATTTATCAACATTACATTTCATTTGCCATGTGCCTGCCCATATAGCCATGTTGTCATAGGTCCTGTTGTAATGTGTCACTATGATTCTTAGTGTTGGTAATTCTGGATAATTTTGCAAAGATGGCTACATTACTCTGTATTCCATCTACTAAATTACTAATAAATACATTGAAAAGAATAGGAGCAAATACTGACCCCTGTGGTACCCCACTGCTAACAGTTTCCCATTTTGAGTATGTTCTGTTTACCACCACTCTTTGCCTTCTATCCCTTAACCAGTTCTCTATTTACATACACACATTTTATCCTAGTCCCTGTATCCTCAGCTCCTGTACCAGGCTGTTGTGGGGAACAGTGTCAAAAGTCTTTGCAAACTCCAAGTAAACTACATCTATAACTTTCCCAAGCTCCAAATGTAAAGATCTAAATAGTGCAATTTGTGTTTAAAAATATTTCCTGGTTTGCAATTTGTATATATATTTTTATGGCTATGATGTTTCAGCTGACAGATGTCTGTTTTAGAATTATATCATCTCAGTAAGGAACATGATTTGCACTTACACTGCACATTATTGTTAACTTATAATAACATTCCTTAACACATAGTTTAATCCCAGCCTGTGCTCCTGTTCATGCACCAATTGTTAGACCAGCTCAGAAGACAACTGCACATCTAAAATACTGAACTATGCATGACCTGTGCTGCTGTAACATCTCTGGCTGCACTAAGCCAAGTGTAAAGGAATGTTGTTAGATAATGGTTAACTGCATTGTAAGAGCAAATGATGTTCCTTGCTCACAGAGTACTATCATCTGGTAATCTAAACAATACAATAATTAAGAGACAGTTATTTACAAACCAGAAAATAATTTGAAATAAACATAGCACTATTCAATAGAATATAGTGTTTTTCATTATGGAATAAAGTTTTATTTTTGAACTTATTTTATGACTGATATTCATGGTTTTGTTTAACCTTCCTGGCGGTAACCCCGAACGTAGTTCGGGGTAAGCCGCGCAGGAGGTTTTCTCCGGCCCTGCTCGGCCGATTTTCTTAATTTTTATTTTGCTGGACGCAGCTAGCACTTTGCTAGCTGCGCCAGCACACTGATCGCCACCGCCCCGCGCCCGATCGCCGCTATCCATTGCGGCGCGCGGCCCCCCCAGACCCTGTGCGCTGCCTGGCCAATCAGTGCCAGGCAGCACTGAGGGGTGGATCGGGACTCCCAATGACGTCACGACGTCGGTGACGTCATCCCGCCCCGTCGCCATGGCGATGGGGGAAGCCCTCCAGGAAATCCCGTTCTTTGAACGGGATTTCCTGATTGGAGATCGCCGAAGGCAATCGAAGCGGGCCCTGGGCTCGCTACATGATTTAAAAAAAAAAAAACTGCCGCGCTGCCTCCTGGCGGAATTTTTCATACCGCCAGGAGGGTTAAAGGACAACTGAAAGGAGAGAGATATGGAGGCTGGCATATTTATTTCCTTTTAAACAATACCAGTTGCCCGGCCATTTTGCTAATCCTCTGGCTCTAATCCTTTTAGCCGTAAACCCTGAACAAGCATGCAGCAGATCAGGTGTTTCTGACATTATTGTCAGATCTGACAAGATTAGCTGCATGCTTGTTTCTGGTGTTATTTAGACACTACTGCAGCCTAATAGACCAACAGGAAAGCAGACAACCAGGCAACTTCTATTGCTTAAAAGGAAATTAATAGGACAGCCTCCATATACCTCTCATTTCAGTTGTCCTTTAACACTTTAGCAGCTACATATAGTAAAGCTATATGTGCACTGCAGGGACAATTTTTTTTTCAGCTGGGGAAGTGTCCCCTCCCCAGCCTGTCAGAGTATGCAGAGCGGGGCAGGGAGCTTTTATATTTACCTGTTCCGAGCGGCTCAATCAGCTTCTCCCCTGCATTTGCTGACATCCTCTTCTGAGTTCCGATAACATGATATGATATTATCATAACACAGGGGATGATGTCAGCACTGCATTGCGGTATGGTTGTGAAAGAGGGGTGATGGAAGAATCTCTTCCATCACCCATCTTCCACCACCAAGCAGAGCTGCAACAACATCCCCTGGGTTACGATCACATGTCATATCATGTGATCTGAACTCAGAAGAGGATGCCAGGAGTGTACCATCATGGGTAGATCAAGAGGAGAAGCCGATTCAGCCACCTGGAACAGGTAAATATAAAGAAAGTCTGCTGCTCTGCATAGCTGCATTAAGCAGCAACATTGCATATGTCATTAGAAGATGCTCAGGCATGCATTATTTATGTCTAGATTTCTCAGCTTTTATTTACATTTGAGAAAAAAGTGCCCAATCCAAAATTATTCATACCCTTTTCAATAAACAATAGAAAAAAGCCTTTCTTGGCTATTACAGCAATCAAACGCTCCCTATAATTGCAGACCAGCTTTTTGCATGTCTCCACAGGTATTTTTGCCCATTCATCTTTAGCAATGAGCTCCAAATCTTTCAGGCTGGAGGGTCTTCTTGCCATTACCCTGATCTTTAGCTCCCTCCACAGATTCTCAATTGGACTCAAGTCAGGACTCTGGCTGGGCCACTCCAAAAAGTTAATGTTGTTGTCTGCTAACCATTTCTTCAGCACTTTTGCTGTGTGTTTTGGGTCACTGTTATGCTGAAATGTCCACTGGTGCCCAAGGCCACATTTCTCTGCAGACAGCCTGATGTTGTCGTTGAGAATCCTTATGTATTGCTCTTTGTATGGTGCTGTTTACTGTGATTGGGTTCCCTGGTCCATTGGCTGAAAAAAAAACCCAATGCATTCCGTTTCCACCACCATGTTTGACAGTGGGGATGGTGTTCTTTGGGTTAAAGGCTTCTCCTTTTTTATGCAAAATGAAGGAAACATCATTGTGACCAAATAATTACATTTTTGTTTCATCTGACCATAACACAGAAGACCAGAAGTCTTTTTCTTTGTCCAGAAGGCCGAGCAAACTTTTGTGTGCCTTATCAGAAAATGTGACGTCCTCCTTGGTTTGCATCTGTTGAACCCAGCAGTGTGCAGTTTCCGTTGGATTGTCTGCCTTGAGACATTGCCACCAGCAGAGCCTATATTCCCCAGGATGGCCTTGGTGGTGATTCTTGGATTCTGTTTCACCTCTCTCACTATCCTCCTGGCCAGCACAGGTGTCACTTTTGGCTTCTGGCCACTTCCTCTGAGATTTTCCACAGTGCAGAACATTTTGTATTTTTTAATAATACTTTGCACTGTAGCCACTGGAACTTGAAAACATTTAGAAATGGTCTTCTTAGCCATGACTGTCCTCAAACCAACTGCAGAGAGCTGCTGTTTTTCACCTGTTGAGTTGATTAAAACAGCTGTTCCCAAATAATCATGGTAATTAGGATGCTTTAGAACAGCTTGGACTATTTGGAATGGTATAGAATGTTGGATTTTACCACAGACTGTGACAGTTTCTGAAGGGCATGAATAATTTTGGACTGGACACTTTTTGCTCAAATGTAAAGTAAAACCAGAGAAATGTTTATTTCCACAATAATGCCTCTTGTACATCATTTTACTATATTTTGGGAGACACGTAAGTAATTCCCCATCCAAAAATTACTTGGTTGAATAAAAGTAACTTTAAGTCAAAATGTGCCAGGGGTATGAATAATTTTGGGCAGCACTGTTTAATATACCGTTATTTTCAGATTATAAGATGCACCACACCTAGGTGTAGAGGACAAAAACTAAGAAAAAAAAATATATATACAGTATATATATATATATATATATATATATATATATATATATATATATATACTAAACCTGATACATATATGGTTAAGGAGCATCTTGTGGATTATGCCCACTTTGTACCTCATGCCTCCTTATACATCTTGTATCTCCCTGTGTCCTCCTGTGTCTACCTCTGTCCTCCTCTATGCCCCTTTGTGTCCCTCTGCATCCTCTGTTTGTTCCCCTGTGTCTTCCCCTGCATAGGCACAATACAGGGAGTCCCTGACATTGCGTCAGGTTGGAGGTTCATATTGACAGGCACAAGTCAGGAACTCCCTGCATTTGGACTATAAGATGCAGTGACCTTCTTTCCCCACTTTTGGGGGAGAAAAGTGAGCCTTATAGTCCAAAAAATACTGTGTATTTATTTATGCACATGCTAATGGAGTTCAAAGCTCAGATCATATATAACTGTCTGGATGTTATGAGTATATCCACCACATTCCAAAAACAAAGACATCTGTACCGTGCATATTTCCAGTCTTATAAGTTGTATGTCAGTGAACATCAACTGTGCCAGTCATGGAATACATGGAAATGGAGACTGTGGCCACAAAGAAAATGAAAAAAGGTTTCAGGAAACTGCAAAAACTTTCCTATTTTTTCTGTAACAACAGTAGCAGCAGTACAGTGCGAGAGGAGAAAAAGCTGGCGCAGACACACACGTGCAGTGCTCCGAGCTGGAATTACATGCAATGTTGCCTGTAATGGAGATGGGATAGTCTTAGTTATATCTGTAGGCATATGCAAGTGGACATTGTATCTGCCAAAAGGTAGATTCCTTCATGAGCAGCTCATCTGGTCCAGATACTCCCTCCACCAGACTTTTTATTCCAGTAAATGTGTAACTGAACTTCAAGGTGCACAGATTCAGATGGGCTTTGATCAGTCAGGGGAACAAACATCTCACACTTCTATTAACCAGTTCACCCCCAAGGGTTTTTATCCTAACGGACCAGAGCAATTTTCAGTTGTCAGTGCTCCTCCCTTTTATTCCCTAATAACTTTATTACTACTTATCACAAGAAAATGATTTATACCTCGTTTTTTTTTTGCCACCAATTAGGCTTTCTGTGGATAGTACATTTTGCTAAGAATTTTTTTATTCTAAATGAGTTTTAATGAGAAAAACAGAAAAAAAAGAAAAAAAATCATTATTTCTCAGTTTTAAGCCATTATAGTTTTAAAATTAAACATTCTCCTGTGGATAAAACAAACACGTTTTATTTGCCCAGTTTTCCCGATTATTAAACCGTTTAAATTATGTCCCTATCACAATGTATGGCGACAGTATATTATTTTGAAATATAAGTGTTATTTTTCTGTTCTGTTTTTTTTTGTTCTGGCCATAATTACAAGCCCCTATGTAATAAATTAAAATTAATTTTCCCCCATAAAATATAGATTAAAAAAGCTGAGTCCCTAAGGTAACTATTTTTTTTTTAAGCTGATTTTTTTTGTACAAGTGTTTTTTTTTTTTGGGGGGGGGGGAGGGTTGGAAGTGTAATTTTATTAATGAAGTGTATGTACTTGAAAATGTATGTATTTTGTAGCTGTAATATACTTTTTGGCCACACGATGGCGCCAGTGAACACTCGTTATAGGAAGTGTTCACTTTTTTTTTTTGTACATACTTTATTTAATTGTTACATTTCCTGTTTATGTGAATGGACGTAGCCGCTGTTTGCGGTCACGTCCATTCACTCCAGGCACTGCGATTGGGTAGAGGACCGTTCGGTCCTCTTCCCCAATCACTCAGCATGGGATCCCAACGGAAACAGCGGCGGTAGCGGCGCGCACACGGCGGTAGCAGCACCGGGAATGCGCGACGTATTAAAACGTCATGTTGGCGTTAATAGAGGTAAGCATGACGTTTTAATACGTTAGGATGGCGGTAAATGGTTAAACGTTTATCTTTTTTCTGAGCACCCTGTGTCTCAGGCTGCAATAAAACAAATGCTTCCATTCTTATGTATATTCACTTTCTAGCTGGCTTTAGCACTCTGTCTCTAAAATAGGAAAGATAGTTTCAAATACAGGATAAAACCATTGAACATACTTTTGCATATAACAATATGATGGAGGCACATGATCAAACAACTAAAGAAATATTTTGGTTAAAATTACTGATAATTAAAGACAGAAGCAGGCAAAACAACATAAATGTAGCATAAGTTTTGAGGATGAAACAGAGCACCCTTAAAGGGTATTTGTCCAGAATGATTTAAAAGTTTTTTTTCCAAGTGTGTCATACCAAGTGCTTGCAATTGACAAAGTGCAGTTGCTCCCCAAACTAAACATTTTGGTTGAGAATGTTCCACAGGATTTAATAAAACAATCCTTTCTCAACCATTAAACTGAACCCGAGGTGAAAAAAAACTGATGAGAGAAAATTTGTATTAATCCTCCTACTCCTATTTTTTTTATTTATATTATATGGCTTATTTTATATTTAAACATTTACAAAGTAGATTGAATGTTTTGTTGTCTATGCTCAGTGTCAGCCTATTAAGTGTCCCTAAATGAAAATACATAAACTATTGACCTTTTTCTATCTCCCTCTGCTCTCAGAAGTTGTATTCAGCCAGGAAACCTTGTATGAATAAAAGGGAGACACTGTGAGCCCAATATAGTGTAATATGTACTGGAAATGTGGGAATGAAAGGGAAAGTATAATGTTATACTCACAAGTCTGGGTTACCATCCAGGCAACCACTGTATAGGCAGGTGGGGAGTATTAGACCTGTCCCCACTCAGGAATAAGAAGTCGCTCTCTGTAGATTGGAAAAAGGGGGCCAAATCCCCTCCACCAGGGGTGAACACAGTAATTGTACAGTTGTACAGAGGTGCCATTAGTGTAAAAGAGAGATATATAAAAAGAAAAACTTTAAAAACTGGGGGGTTAGCGGTGGACTTACCTCCGCAAGGTAGATACAAGATGCTGTTGTTGTTTTTTCAGCAAAAAACAATTTATTTACATACTCCAGACAAGTGCAATGCATTTCACGGGCATATCCCACTTCATCAGGCTATAATGAGGAGTAAACAACTGAAGACAGAGAAAGATTTGGGCTAAGTACCAGTGTATGATAATAATTGGTAATATATACATAAGAGTAAAATGGATTTTTAACCTTAAAGTTTTTTCTGCTTGAAGGACAGTCTATGGTAAAGGTGAAAAATAAATCATTGGGCTTGATTCACTAAACCGTGATCGTGAATTTGCAAGCGCAATCATGAATTATCAGGGCACAATCGCAAATTATTGCGCAAAATTTGCGATTGTGCTTGAATATTGTGTGCAAATGCAAAAATGCACGCAATAACGGCAGTGATATGAGTTATCATGGTTTAGTGAATCAAGCCATTGTGTCTATGGTTATTGGAAAAAACGTGGGTGTGTACTGGACCAGTTACATAATATTTGTGGGAAGTACCAGGTAGGGGAGTTTTTTTTTTCTGATGAGTATGGGTAATAAGTAAGGAAGTACGCAAAACATAGGTGTATATATTATTTTATTATTAAAATATGTGAATTTGATTTAAATTACCAAGTGCATGTAAAGGTAGCAAGTACATAATGCAGTAGATACCAAAGTGTGCAATGACCAAAAAAAGGAACTCACCAAATGCAATCTAGTAGAAAGCTTAGCGCCTCTGTACTGTGGATACCTAGAGAGCACTTTAAATATGTTGGTTAATTAGCTAGATTGGGGACAATGTGCCTGCTGACTGTGATGTAGAGGGTGAAAGTTGACTCTAATGGAGCATTATGGGGGCAAACCGAACTTCCATAAAAGTTCGCCTTCGCTGGCGAACGCGAACCACCCAAAGTTTGCCTGGAACCGTTCGCCGGCGATCCGTTCCGGCCATCTCTAAACACTGCATGCTGTCACATAGGTGCACTGAACAGGTATGCAGTGACTGGTATCAATACAATGTGCAGCTGTCACACACACAGGTACCATAAACAGGTATGCAGTGACTGGTATTACAAATGTGCAGCTGTCACACACACAGGTACCGTGAACAGGTATGCAGTGACTAGTATTACAAATGTGCTGCTGTCACACACACGGGTACAGTGAACAGGTATACAGTGACTGCTATACAATATAACACTGTGTGCTATCACGCAGGTGCACTGAACAGGTATGCAGTGACTGGTATCAATACAATGTGCAGCTGTCACACACACAGGTACCATTAACAGGTATGCATGGTCGGACTGGTATTACAAATGTGCAGCTGTCACACACGTGCAGTGAAAAGGTAGTCACTGAATGTGCTAAGCCTTGTACAGTATAGGAATTAGCAAGGGCCAGCTGTGACTGACTGACAGGGCTATATATGCAAGTGTCAGTGGGCCACACAAAAAAATAAAAAAAAACAGATCACAAGAACAACATTAGCTCTCAAAAGAGCTGTTGTGGGGTGCTTTTTAGCAATAAGTATCAACAAGGAGCAAGCTAACAAGCCTAACAAGAGCCTAACTAAGCTTTCCCTATGTCTCTGCAGCAACCTCTCCCTTCTCTAATTACTGCAGCCACACTGAGTGAGATAATGGCCGACGCAGCTGCCTTATATAGGGCACCCCCCCTCCCTATATAAGGCAGCTGCTCCAGGAGGGAGTAGCCTGATTGGCTGCCCTGTGTCTGTTGACTGTGATGTAGAGGGTCAAAGTTGAGCCTAATGATGCAGTATAGGGGCGGTCGAACTTGCATATAGTTTGTTGTTCACTGTGAACGCGAACCAACGATGTTCGCACGAATACGTTCGCATGCAAACTGTTTGGGCCATCTCTACGTAGGAGGAGCTGGCTTTGCTCATTTTAAACCCTTGGATTTATCTGTTGACTGACATTTACATTTTACACTCCTTTCTCATCTGTCTGTGATGTTTCTGTTAGAAGCACTGTGGCATTTGTTCTATATGCACATACAATTAAGTAATCAATAGAAATAACATTTACCATTAAAGGACAACTGACCTAAGAGGTATATGGAGGCTGCCATACCTATTTCTTTTTAAACAGTATCAGTTGCCTGGCATCCTGACGATCTTTCATGCATCAGTAATATCTGAATCACACCTGAAACAAGAGTGCAGCATATGCAGTCAAACCTTAATCAAACATCTGATCTGTGTGCTTGTTCAGACTAAAAGTATTAGAGGCAGCAGGACAACCAGGCAATGTTCAATGTTTAAGAGTAAACAAATTTGGCAGTCTATATATCTCTCTCAACTGAATTGATATATATATATATATACTAGCTGGTCGCCCGACGTTGCCCGGGTATGTAATTGGCTAGTGTAAGCTCTGCCCACTTTTTCTAATCCTAACACACAATTACTCAAGGATGACCTAGTTTGTGAGGTTTGTGGTCTTTGGCATCAATAATTGGCATTGAAATGAAATAAATCTAATTGGCTGTGGCTCCACTCCTTTGAAAATCAATAGGTGAATTTTGATTAGCTTTTGTAGGCTCCACCCACTTTTCTGAATATTAACCACTTAACATCTCAGTCGTTTTCAGCTTATGCATCCGAGCAATGTTCACCTCCCATTCATTAGCCTATAACTTTATCACTACTTATCACAATGAACTGATCTATATCTTGTTTTTTCCGCCACCAATTCGGCTTTCTTTTGGGGGGTACATTTTGCTAAGAGCCACTTTACTGTAAATGCATTTTAACAGGAAGAATAAGAAAAAAAATGAAAAAATTCATTATTTGTCTGTTTTCGGCCATTATAGTTTTAAAATAATACATGCCTCCATAATTAAAACCCACGTATTGTTTTTGCCCATTTGTCACGGTTATTTCACCATTTAAATTATGTCCCTATCACAATGTATCGCGACAATATTTTATTTGGAAATAAAAGAGCATTTTTTCCGTTTTGCATACATCACTATTTACAAGCTTATAAAAAAAAAAAATAGATAGAAATATTTCATCTTTACATAGATATTTAAAAAGTTTAGACCCTTAGGTAAATATTTATGTTTTTTTTTTTTTTATAGTAATGGTTTTTTTTGTTTTTTTTTTTATTAAACATTTTATGTGGGCATTTTTGGGAGGGTGGGATATAAAAGTGTTTAATTTGGGGAAATATTGGTGTATTGTAATGTTTTTGAGGATTTTCTTGTAGTTTTACTTTTTGGCCACAAGATGGCAATCTCGATTTTTTTTTACATGACGTCACTCTAAGCGTACAATGTACGCTTAGAGAGACACAGCTTCAGAAAGAGCGAAGCTTCCGAGAGAAGCTGTCGCTTTTTCAGCGGGGGAGAGGAATCAATGATCGGGCTCCATAGCCCGATAAATTGATTCCGTGGCTACCGACTCCGCGGCCGGGAGTGCGCGTGCACGCGCGTGATCGGCCGCGGGAGCGCGCCTGTCCTCCTTGACGTTTTTATACGTCAAGGAGGACAAAGTGGTTAATCCCAGTCACCCAGTGACCAACTGTGCAAAGTTTAAGAATCCTGCCATTGACAGTGTAATAAAAACAAAAGTTTGCTTTCTTAAAACAGAAAGAATTTGCGATAATTCAGGTTGGAGTGAGCTTAAAATGTCACCCAGTGCATCACTGTTGAATATATGCAAATTAACCATTGTTACCCTTAAAAGCTAAACACCTCCAGAACTGCTGGAATGCAATGATGTGTCTTCTTGTTAATTTGTACAGAGCCATAATAATCCAACATGCATACAGACTGTTTTGGATTGTTTGATCCTCATCAGTGCACGCCATGGATTAATTTGGCTCTATGCAGTAGGGCTTGTAACACCGAGAGGTACAGACTAACCAGCAAGCTCATGGTGACCCAGAACTCATTGGAGTGTGTAAGGGACTACAATGGTCCTAAAAAGCCCCCTTACTAAGATGTTAAGAAAAACAAAAGTTTGCTTTCTTAAAACAGAAAGAATTTGCGATAATTCAGGTTGGAGTGAGCTTGAGATGTCTCCCAGGGCATCACTGCTGAATATATGCAAATTAACCATTCTGCCCTTAAAAGCTAAACACACCTCCAGTGTAACAGTGTAAGAATGGCTGCAGTTTACATTTTCCAGTGAAATTTGTATTTGTCTCTGCCCCCTTTTTGGTTATGGGAATAAAAAGGATCCTATACTTTATTCCAGGTAATGTACTATGTGTGTGCCAAATTTCAGTTTACATTCTGGCAGTTAACTTTGTAATTTTCTCCACCCACTGATGTTCTAATGTTTGCCGGGTATGTATTTGGCTGCTGATGGCTGTGGCCACTTTTTCTAACCTTAACACACAATTGTCAATAGTCAATGACCAAGTTTGTGAGATTTGTGGTCTTTGGCATGAATAATTTTCATTGAAATGAAACACATCTGATTCGCTGTTTGTGGCCCCACCCCTTTTCTAAATATTTAACCCCAGTCACCCAATGATCAACTGTACCAGGTTTGAGGCTTGTGCCATTAACAGTGCAAAAATGGCAGCAATTAAATATTTGCCTTGAAAATCAATAGGTGAATTGTGATTGTTTTTTGTAGGCTCCACCCACTTTTCTGAATATTAATCCCAGTCACCCAGTGACCAACTGTGCAAAGTTTTAGAACCCTACAATTAATAGTGTAAGAATGGCTGCAGTTTACATTTTCCCAGTGAAATTTGTGTTTGTCTTCACCCACTAAAGACTCGGCATTGCCCAGGTATGTATTTGGCTGGTGCTGGCTCCGCCCACTTTTTCTAACCCTAACACAAAATTACTTAATGACCACGTTTGTGAGCTTTGCGGTCTTTGGCATCAATAATTTGCATTGAAATAAAATAAATCTGATTGACTGTGGCCCCACCCCTTTTCTGAATTTGAACCCCAATCACCAAATGGCCAACTGTACCAGGTACAGGTGATTAACAGTGCAAGAGGCTTGTGCCACTAACAGTGCAAGAATGGCATCAATTAAATATTCCCCTTAAAGATTAATAGGTGGATTTTGATTGGCTTTTGTAGGCTCCACCCACTTTTCTGAATATTAATCTCAGTCACCCAGTGACCAATTGTGCAAAGTTTTAGAACCCTACAATTAATAGTGTAAGAATTGCTGCAGTTTACATTTTCTCAGTGAAATTTGTATTTGTCTCCGCCTACTGATGACCCAGCATTTCCCAATTATGTATTTGGCTGGTGCTGGCTGCGCCCACTTTTCCTAACCCTAACACACAATTACTCAATTACTCAATGGCCAAGTTTGTGAGCTTTGCGGTCTTTGGCATCAATAACCTGCATTAAAATGAAACAAATCAGATTGGCTGTTTGGGGCTCCACCCCCTTATATAAATTTAAACCCCAGTCACGCAATGATCAACTGTACCAGGTTTGAGGCTTGTGCCATTAACAGTGCAAGAATGGCAGCAATGAAATATTCCCCTGAAAAATTAATAGGTAATTTTTGATTGTTTTTTGTAGGCTCCACCCACTTTTCTAAATATTAATCTCAGTCACCCAGTAACCAACTGTGCAAAGTTTGAGAACCCTACCATTAACAGTGTAAGAATGGCTGCTGTTTACATTTTCCCAGTACAATTTGTATTTGTCTCCGCCCACTTATGACCCTGCGTTGCCCGCTTATGTATTTGGCTGGTGTTGGCTGTGCCCACTTTCCTAACCCTAACACACAATTAATCAATTACTCAATTACCAAGTTTGTGAGCTTTGTGGTGTTTGGCAACAATAATTTGCATTGGAATGAAACAAATCTGATTGGCTATTTGTGGCTCCACCCCCTTTCCAAAATTGAACCCCAGTCACCCAATGATCAACTATACCAGGTTTGAGGCTTGTGCTATAAACAGTGCAAGAATGGCAGAAATGTAAATATTCCCCTTGAAAATCATTAGGTGTATTTTGATTGGCTTTTATAGGCTCCACCCACTTTTCTGAATAATAACCCTAGTCACCCAACAACCAACTGTGCAAAGTTTGAGAACCCTACCATTAACAGAGTAAGAAAAACAAAAGTTTGCTTTCTTAAAACAGAAAGAATTTGCGATAATTCAGTTCGGAGTGAGCTTGAGATGTCTCCCAGTGCATCACTGCTGAATATATGCAAATTAACCATTGTTGCCCTTAGAAGCTAAACACACCTCCAGAACTGCTGGCATGCAATTATGTGTCAGCTTGTTAAATTGTACAGAGCCATAATAATCCAACATGCATACAGACTGTTTTGGATTGTTTAATCCTCATCAGTGCATGGCATAGATTAATTTGACTCTATGCAGTAGGGCTTGTAACACCGAGAGGTACAGACTACCCAGCAAGCTCATGGTGACCCAGAACTCATTGGAGTGTGTAAGGGATTACAATGGTCCTAAAAGCCCCCTTACTACGATGTTAAGAAAAACAAACATTTGCTTTCTTAAAACAGAAAGAATTTGCGATAATTCAGGTTGGAGTGAGCTTGAGATGTCTCCCAGGGCATCACTGCTGAATATATGCAAATTAACCATTCTACCCTTAGAAGCTAAACACACCTCCAGTGTAACAGTGTAAGAATGGCTGCAGTTTACATTTTCCAGTGAAATTTGTATTTGTCTCTTTTTGGTTATGGGAATAAAAAGTATCCTATACTTTATTCCAGGTAATGTACTATGTGTGTGCCAAATTTCATTCAAATCCGTTCAGCCGTTTTTGCGTGATCGAGTAACAAACATCCAAACATCCGAACTTTCCCATTTATTATATTAGTAGGATATATATATATATATATACACAGTGGGATGCGAAAGTTTGGGCAACCTTGTTAATTTTCATGATTTTACTGTATAAATTGTTGTTTTTTATAATAAAAAATGTCAGTTAAATATATCATATAGGAGACACACACAGTGATATTTGAGAAGTAAAAATGATGTTTATTGGATTTAGAGAAAGTGTGCAATCATTGTTTAAACAAAATAAGGCAGGTGCATAAATTTGGGCACCACAAAAAAGAAATGAAATCAATATTTAGTAGATCCTCCTTTTGCAGAAATTACAGCCTCTAAATGCTTCCTGTAGGTTCCAATGAGAGTCTGGATTCTGGTTGAAGGTATTTTGGACCATTCCCCTTTACAAAACATTTCTAGTTTATTTAGGTTTGATGGCTTCCAAGCATGGAAAGCTCTCTTTAACTCACACCACAGATTTTCAATTATATTGAGGTCTTCGGACTGAAATGGCCATCCCAGAACATTGTACCTGTTCCTCTGCATGAATGCCTTAGTGGATTTTGAGCAGTGTTTAGGGTCGTTGTCTTGTTGAAAGATCCAGTCCTGGCACGGCTTTAGCTTTGTCACCGATTCCTGGATATTGGTCTCCAAAACCTGCTGATACCGAGTGGAATCCATGTGTCCCTCAACTTTTACAAGATTCCCAGTCCCTGCACTGGCCACACAGCCCCACAGCATGATGAACCATTACCATATTTTACTGTAGGTAGGTAGTAGGAATGCTGTGTTCTTTTTGCTCCATGCATAACACCCCTTGTTATGTCCAAATAACTCAATTTTAGTTTCATCAGTGACCATCATCTTATTCCAAAATGAAGCTGGCTTGTCCAAATGTGCTTTAGCATACCTTAAGCAGGTGTCTGTGCTGTGGGCGGAGAAAAGGCTTCCTCTGCATCACTTTTGCATACAGCATCTCCTTGTTTTAACCTCCTTGCCGGTTATCCCGAACACAGTTCGGGGTAACCTGCGCAGGAGGATTTCTCAGGCCCCGCTGGGCCGATTTGCATAATTTTTTTTTTGATACAAGCAGCTAGCACTTTGCTAGCTGCTTGTAACTTGCGATCGCCGCCGCTCGCCGCCGATTCGCCGCTACCCGCCGCGCCGCCCCCCCCCGCCCCAGACCCCTGCGCAGCCTGGCCAATCAGTGCCAGGCAGCGCTAAGGGGCGGATCGGGGGTTCCCTCTGACGTCACGACGTCCATGACGTCGGTGACGTCATCCCGCCCGGTCGCCATGGCGACCGGGGAAGCCCTGCAAGAAATCCCGTTCTCAACGGGATTTCTTGCATACTCTGATCGCCGAAGGCGATCGGAGTAGGTAGGGGGATGCCGCCGCTCAGCGGCTATCATGTAGCGAGCCCTTGGCTCGCTACATGATTTAAAAAAAAAAAAAAAAAAAAAAAAGTGCGGCGCTGCCTCCTTGCCGGATTTTTTAGACCGGCAAGGAGGTTAAAGTGCGTCCAATGGAATCAATAAAATTACAACAGTGCCCAAATTTATGCACCTGCTTAATTTTATTAAAACAACTATTGCACACTTTCTCTAAATCCAATGAACTTCATTTCACTTCTCAAATATCACTGTGTGTGTCTCCTATATGATATATTTAACTGACATTTTTTATCGTAACAACCAACAACTTATACAGGAAAATCATGAAAATTATGCATCCCACTGTATATACAGGATCTTTTCAAAAAATTTGCATATTGTGATAAAGTTCATTATTTTCTGTAATGTACCGATAAACATTAGACTTGATATATTTTAGATTCATTACACACAACTGAAGTAGTTCAAGCCTTTTATTGTTTTAATATCGAAGCATCCTGGGCCTCCATAACACCTGAGCAGTGCCACAGGCTGATTGCCTCCATGCCACGCCCTATTGAAGCAGTCATTTCTGCAAAAGGATTCCCGACCAAGTATTGCGTGCATAACTGAACATAATTATTTGAAGGTTGACTTTTTTTGTTTTAAAAACACTTTTCTTTTATTGGTCGGATGAAATATGCTAATTTTTTGAGATAGGAATTTTTGGTTTTCATGAGCTGTATGCCAAAATCATCAATATTAAAACAATAAAAGGCTTGAACTACTTCAGTTGTGTGTAATGAATCTAAAATATATGAAAGTCTAATGTTCATCAGTACATTACAGAAAATAATGAACTTTATCACAATATGCTAATTTTTTGAAAAGATCCTGTATATATATATATATATATATATATATATATATATATATATATATATATATATATATATATATATATATACTAGTAGACCTAAGCCCATTTAAAAACAGACTCTAGGAGGCCCTCTCCTTCCGCCCTCCCCTGGGACCGCCGCCACCGCCGCCCGCCTGCCTGCACCGCACACACACAATCCCGCCCTGCTTTGCTCTGATATTACTAAGGTATGTGTTATATGCATTGACTTAGGCCAACTATGTTAATGTATTTTAAAATATATAATATTGGTTTAAAGAACTAATCAACTACAAACTTTTATTTCCTTTTGGTAGATGCTGTGGATCTAAACCAAGATGCTGGAGATGTAAAGGCCTGCATCCCTGTTGCTGCCATCATAATGGGAATTCCACTTCACCCATTATGTATTAAATCAGAACTAGATCAAAGCTACTCAGAATAACATTTGAAAACATGGATAGGAATATAACATGATTATGACCTTTTTATGCATGTTAGCTAGAGAGGCATGAATTTTCAGTTTCAATATATACATCTTATCATTCCTATAATTAATGTTTGAGTTTAATAGGTTTAACATGAAAGACCAGGGCTGAACATTATACCCCACACCTTCCTGCCATATACAGTGCATTCACTATAGTCAAATTACATAAAGTCTTCAAAATATTTATTTTTGGGGGGTGTTTGCTTTATGCTTATACTAAACAACAATATTCTATAATGCTAGTGCCAAGTAAACCCGTTTTTACACAAACTGCTCTCAGTTTTAGTTTATTATCGTAAGGACACTTACAACCATTTACCACACTTCTTTTTCATTTTGATGTATTAATCCTAAACAAGCCAAGATGGAAAAAACAAAACCACATTTCTAGCGTGCATTTTTTATTATTATTTTACCTTTCAAATTTGAATATTACCTGTATCCCAGGAACAGCAATATTACCCCCAGCATTGCTGTGGTTTTGTGGTGCTGAGGCTACTAGTTAGCACAATTAGTGTTACTGTGAGTCTGGAGACTGCTGTCTATGCAAAGCTGCTTTGTGCTTTGTGCCCCACGACTTCCATTATGCAGGGAAAAGTGGAAGTTCTCATAACAAATGTTTAAAGGAATATCACACTGGATAAAGCCTGGCTCATGACAGCATAGTATGAGCAGAGGATGAAGTTTTGAAAGGACCACTATTATGTGATGTGAACACACACACACGCACACGCACACGCACACGCACACGCACGCACGCACACACACACACACACACACACACACACACTACATTTCTCCCAGATTAAAATGCACTATAATTTACTTGCCTTATATGTTCCTGCAGCTTACAGTAGACAGTAAAAGTCTGAAATGGTTTTGACTTGTCCATCTCCTTATGGGGGATTCTCAGGGGTTTGTTGTGTTTGTGTTTACCCTTAAATGTTACATCTTTTACATATATGACATTAACAGGAACGTAAGGGACACGGTGCCAGCAGTCACCTGTGTGACTGCGCCCAGGGCCCCTGAGGTCTTAGTTCATCCTCCCCATGTGCTACGTGGGGGGGGGGCACAGGGGCACACACATGAGCAATGACTGAGGGGGTCATCAAATACATTGTCGGGATCCAGCACCGCATGTACTACTAACTTCTTCCTGTCCTTCATTCCATCTCACGGTAACAGCGTCGCCTAGGGGGTGCTGTTATTGTGAGATGGAACACAAAAGCAGGAAGATGAACGTACATGCAGCACATGGATCCCAGCAATGTAAGTAACTGATGACCCCTTCAGCCACTGCTCATGTGCCCGCCGATGTGTCCAACCTTTCCGCCTGGCTACCTATATTGGATCACCTATTACTGGCTATCTATACTGCGGGCACCTATTCCTGGCTACCTAAATCAAGGCACCTATGCCTGGCTACCTATACTAAGGCACCAATTATTGGCTCCCTATACTGGGAGCACTATTCCTGGCTACTTATACTGGCTGAACCTATTCTTTGCTACCTAAACTGGGGGCACCTATTCCTGGCTACCTCTACTGTCTGCACCTATTCCTGGCTACATAAACTGGGGCACTTATTCCTAGCTACCTATACTGGAGGCGCCTATACCTGGCTACCAAAGGGGGGGGGGGGGAGGGAGGGGGACATATCTGACTACCATACTAGGGTAGGAGGGCAGGCATATTATTTATCAGGGCTCCGAAGTCTGTAGCTATGCCTCTGTATATTTATAAGTATTATTGGTGTTGCCTGGAGAGGGATACATTTACAATTCTTCTGATTCCATATGCCCCAACCATGGTGGAACAGCAACCCAACCCAAATGACTAGCAGTGGAAATGCTAATTATCTATATGAGCTCCTCTGGTAAAATATTGTATTAGGTTTGTTCATTTTTGACTTGCATGAAGCCAAAATTCTCCAAAAGCTGCTGGCTTTGAGTTGCAGAACTTGTACTTTTTTGTTTTTTTACAGAACAGCAAGAACAGCTTAAGTGTTTTTTAAAGTGATGCATGAGTATTTTAGTAAAAAAAAACAAAAAAAAAAAAACAGCTAAGAGTAGGCAATATTCTGAAATCCATTAGCTGTTTTGGCATGTACACTCCTATTCCTGGATTAATAATGAACATTGTACCATGTTGTTGAGCATACATTTTTTTCTAGTGGACTAAAATGAAGAGTTGCATCATGTTCTGCTCCACCAGGTACAGTTACCTAGGTGACAAAGTGGGTGAGCAGCATTATGTACTGTACTGGTTCATACGTATTGACAGAAATATTCACATATCTCCCAATATTAGAGTTCTGAACTGCCAATTCCTCTGCCTTTTTTTTTATTTTATTTTTTACACCCATGTAAAAAGAATTTCAGAATCGGTACTACTTAACTTTGCACACATACATCCTATTATTCAGGCTGAACATTTACACATCTACCCTTCTGGCCTCACATGGTGTTCATCATTGTGAAGGCCAGTCCTTTTAACCAAGAGAGCGACCACATCTAGTCCGGGTTAGACACCCTGAGTGGAGTTGGGTTTATGTATCTCCCCATGCTTTAAGTGGTTGGTTGCCCCCGCTGCAACCCATCTTTGTGAGTAGTTTGCTTGATTTACATGTACTCTTTAAAGGACATCTGAGGTGAAAATAAAGTGATGAGGAAAACAATTGTATCTATCCTCAGTCTCCAAAAAATGACTTTCTTTTTTAGATATCGCACAGTTGTATTTGATATTTCAATCTAGTTTTTACATTTTTACTGTTTCATTGTCTGCTCAATGACATCTTCATTGAAGTATGTCAGAGCTTAAATCTATGAATTGTTGAACCTTTTTATCTCTTTCCTGCTCTCAGGTGCCATTTACTGACAGGAAAGTGATTTATGGCTGTAAATACTTATCAGTGAGAGTTATGCTATAGTCTGACCCAGTCTTGACCTGGGCAGAAACTGTCACTTACATACCTGATGTTTAACTTTTTCAGGCAGAGAAAGAAAAAAGGAACATAGCCTAGTTCTTTGTGTGCTTGGCACTGTACATACACATGTCTATCTCATCCTGTCACGTCACCTCTGTTGTCCTTTAACCTCCACATACTATGCTATCTGGGCTCCTGTTGTTTCCGTGGTTCTTTTCTAAGGTGTCAAGGCACCCTACGTTGATCCCTTCTAGACAAATAATTGTTTTTACACAGTTAACTAATTAGCAAAAAATTATTTTACATGGGTGCAGCAAACAGGGATCAACATTTAAAAACATAAAGGGAACCTTAACTGACATGTGACATCATGCTGAGATAGACATGTGTATGTACAGTGGCAAGCAAACAATTAAATATGCTGTGTTCATTTTCCACCTTTTTTGCCTGAAAGAGTTAGGCTGTGTTCACAGTGGTAAATTGCATAGATTACATGTTATAATATGTGTGAACTGCTAAGGAGACTGGACATAGACTTTAATTCAAAGCCTGTATACAACAAGTTAGAATAACATGATTAGTTACAACGAGGTACTGTGAACAGGCCCATAGCATTGTATGGGCAATGAGTGGACATGCAGAATTATTCTGCAATGTAACTGAGCACTGTGAACTAGTTCTTAATATTCAGTTCACCTATGCAACTGACAGTTTCTCTCCAGTCAGGACCCAGTCAGACTAAAGTGTCCCACACTGATAAGGAATTAAAGCCATAAAATACTTTTCTGGCAGATAATTTGGCTTCTGAGTGCAGGGGATAGATAAAAAAGTCAATATTTTATATATTTGACATTTGTTATTACGATCAAACAATAAAACTATTAATTTACATTTTTTAACAATAGATAAAAATATGCGAAATCTAAAAGGCATTTTTAGGAGTAGGAGGATGGATACAATTGTCTATCTCATCAGTCTATTTTCACTTTGCACCCTTATGTATTTTACCATATATATCAGTGGAAACATTTGAGAAAACACCTACCCTTCTCTGTTTAATCCTTCACTGCTCAACCTGCTTGTTACCAGCCCTGATAAAATCCGCAACTGAGCCTTCAGTCTGGCTTTGCTCAGGAATCATTATATCTGAGTCTGTCTTCTCTGATGTCTTTTCAAGCCCAAGCCTGCCCCCCTCAGGCTCTGTTTTACTGTTCTGTATACTGCAGCATCACAGAGAGTTGTGATGAGATGGGAGGAGCTGCTAATGTAAGGGTATATTGAAAAACGTTTTTGTTTTTTTAAAATCTATATTTGTTAGTCATAAGATGTTTTTAGAAATGGTGATTTCATTTTGCACTCAGCCCACTAAATAATATTCTTTTCTGATGAACTGTGTTTTGCATGGAATTTTAGTAAAAAAAAAACACAAAAAACGGCACACCAGAGTGGCGAAAATACCAGGTATAGTATTTATTTTGTAAAAACTATCGGGGTATGTGTTTATTTTGTGCCAAAGCGTTCATCTCTGGTTTCCTTTAAGCACAGGAAAAAGGGGAAAATAACAAACTGAAATCTGACAACAATGCTTCTTGGCTTCTTAAAGTATACTGTGCTCAATTCCAGATGATCCCATTCCCATTATTACATTTTTTGAATTCTGAAAATGTAGGCATGTCCCTGCACATGACATACTCCATTTTCCTCACCAATGCAGAGGCATAGGTGGTGGTGGTGGTGGTGGTGGGTGTGTCCGTGTCCGTGTGTGTGTTTTATGGGGGGATGGGCTTAGGCTTAAAACTTATTTTAAACCTGTTTCCTGTTAAAGGCTTACCAAGTTTGAAAACTGCTAAGTAATGGCTGCATATAAAGCAGCATTTCCCATTTCAAGGCACAGTTCAAGAGAGTACGTTCATTTCTTCTTTGTGAGTAAGTATATGGAACAGTGTTTGAAAATGTTCCAGACCCGGAGTTTACATTTTAATATTCATTGTTGTTATTCTTCTTTGTTTTATTTTTCTTTTAATCTTCTGCATTGTTAGTTTGACGTTTACATATATTTTGTTTGAAAATGCTAAGATTTTACTATGCATTTCTTGTAATGAGGTAGTGCAGGCAGATAAATAATTGCTAGGTTTGGTAAAGCAAAATTATTTTAATTTTTTTTTCTGATGATTGCATAGTGTTTTTTAATCAGAGGATGAAATGTTGAAGGAGCAACACCACAAAGACTGAGATGGAAAAAAAAAACGTTTTAAAAACTTTTAATACGTGATTTTATCTGTAATGAAGTTTTTGCTTCTGCCATGTATTTGACATCACAATTGTGTTCAAAAGTCTTTCGTGGGTTTCACTGCATATATCAGGACAAAATCTTCAGCAGGCACTTCAGTGGAATTAAGAAAAGTTTCCTCTCGTTCCACCATAATGCCAATAAATTACATTTTTCAAAGTATCATTTCAGTAAATTGTAAATAACATACCTGAGTTTTCTCAGTTTTAATGAAAAATAGCAAAAAACATTTTTCATTACAGGATCAACCTTCCAGCTGTGAAACAAACCAAAACTGACAGTATGATAAATATTGTAGCATTTTAATATAAAACTTGATTTTTACATAGTCTAGATAAAGCTTTTTTATTCTTGGGTCATTTTTACTCTGTAGGTTAAGTGATTTTGTCTGCGTTGTAATTTTCTTCTCCGAACATTTCTGCCAAGCATTTAAAGCGGGGTCCCCAATCACTTAAAAAATCATAATCTTGATCGGACTCTATTCGTAGTGACTCTATCGAACTCAGCGATTCGGCCACAGAGCCTGACCCTTCATAGGCATAAGTAGCTAGTGAGTCATATGGTGGAGCGTTGGGGTCCACATCATGCTCCTGGAGTCTCTCATTGATAAAATCTCTGATGTCACTATTATATTCTGCTGGTGGTTTTTGACGAGGCAGACATAAAGGTTCAGGTTTTATGTCTCTGCGGACATTATTGTCTTCAATCACCTTTGGGTTTCTAAGGGCACCAATATCAAATGCCTGTGTGTCTTCTTCTCCTCCGCCTTCATCGTCATAATGAATGACATTGTCCCTTATATCTTCTTTAGAAGTCATCAGACCATCTTTCTTTTTCTGTCTTCTTAATGCTACATAGAGTACTACTATGACTGAAAGAGAATAAAAAAGTCATTATTTTGCAGAACAGCTACTCCTTTGAATATGTATATAAACATAAAAGTATACTATTATTGACTTGATGAAGTGGTAAACATTTTTTTTTACACTTTTAGTCTATAACGGTGAAAGCAGAAAGAAAAAGAAAAAGAAAAGGTCATACAAAACCTACTTTTTCCAGTACTGAAATAAAAATGATTTGGCTGTTAGTATTTCTGTAATAACACATCATTCACACTTTATTCTTGAAAAGGAGGAGATCCTGGTTTGGGCTTTACTTGCATCCAGAAAAAATGACAGATAAGAGCCAACAATCATTGCAAAAGTATAATGATATTTGCCACTTAGCACCTTCCATACCATTCCTCAGTTAATGCATCAAGAATATTCACAGTCAGAATATTTTACAACTACTCCGCATTCTTAAAAAAACGTTCCCACTTTACTTGTTTTGCCAGCCGCAAACTCCCCGACTTTTACTTATTTTGGGTGTGATATAGGTTAGTGGATTACTTCATAGAAAATCATAACTATGTACTTTCTAGATATTTTGATTATCCATTTTAGGTCACTAAAGGACAAGGTTATACATAGGATTGGAAATGATGATCTCCAAGAATAACAGTTACAGCTTGCCCAGCCAGCTCATGGTGAGCCAGAACTCCTAGGAGTATGTAAGGGGCTAAAAAGGACCAAAAGCCCTCATACTAAAATGCTATGGAAAACAGAAATTTGCCTTCTTAAAACCGAAGGTATTTGCGATTATTCAGGTTGGAGTGAGTATATGATGTCTTCCACAATGTGTCACTGCTGAATATCCCTTTGCTGTCCCTTTAAGCTAAACCCACCTCCAGAACCACTGGAATGCAATAGTGTGTCAGCTTATTTATTGTACACTAGCTGGTCGCCCGGCGTTGCCTGGGTATGTAATTGGCTAGTGTTACCTCTGCCCACTTTTTCTAATCCTAACACACAATTACTCAATGATGACCTAGTTTGTGAGCTTTGCGGTCTTTGGCATCAATAATTTGCATTGAAATGAAATAAATCTAATTGGCTGTGGCTCCACTCCTTTGAAAATCAATAGTTGAATTTTGATTAGCTTTTGTAGGCTCCACCCACTTTTCTGAATATTAATCTCAGTCACCCAGTCACCAACTGTGCAAAGTTTAAGAAACCTGCCATTGACAGAGTAAGAAAAACAAAAGTTTGCTTTCTCCAAACAGAAAGAATTTGCGATAATTCAGGTTGAAGTGAGCTTAAAGAGGAGCTGTTAGGTATAAGGTCTCAGAGAAAATAAACACATATATCAGTAGCTAAAGATTGGCTGTACTTACATTACATATGCATTTCACTGTCCACGTTTGGATTTCACAGAATTTGTATATAGTATATGCAGAGAATGATGCTCCTGACAGCTCATGGCAGGCTCCATGTTTTTCTGTCAAATGTGTCGTCATGTCCTGCTTGCTTCCTGATCACAGATAAGCTTGTACTAAATAACACAGTGTGCAGTGAATATTAATGAGCCATGTGGCTAGGAACAATAGCTGACTCCTGCAGTGTAGTCTGCCCGAGATTTATCAGTGCTACGGGATTACAAGCTGCTGTAACTTCTCATTAGCAGCCGAGGGGAGAGCCCCAGAATGCTTTGCAGTATGATATGCGGCTTGCGTCTTCTTAAGAATAACAGACTTGCTGATAAGCACACATGAAAGGTAACTGAGATTTTTATCTTCACTAATTGCTTTTGGGCTTCCTTCTAAACTGTTTAACACAGGAGAATAGAGGTTTAAATTAGCTTCTGCAGCCTGACAGTTACTCTTTAAAATGTCTCCCAGTGGATCACTGTTGAATATATGCAAATTAACCATTGTTACCCTTAAAAGCTAAACACACCTCCAGAACTGCTGGAATGCAATGATGTGTCAGTTTGTTAATTTGTACAGAGCCATAATAATCCAACATGCATACAGACTGTTTTGGATTGTTTGATCCTCATCAGTGCAAGGCATATATTAATTTGCCTCTATGCAGTAGGGCTTGTAACACCTAGAGGTACAGACTAACCAGCAAGCTCATGATGACCCGGAACTCATTGGAGTGTGTAAGGGACTACAATGGTCCTAAAAGCCCCCTTACTAAGATGTTAAGAAAAACAAATGTTTGCTTTCTTAAAACAGAAATAATTTGTGATAATTCAGGTTGGAGTGAGCTTGAGATGTCTCCCAGTGCATCACTGCTGAATATATGCAAATTAACCATTGTGCACTTAGAAGCTAAACACACCTCCAGTGTAACAGTGTAAGAATGGCTACAGTTTACATTTTCCAGTGAAATTTGTATTTGTCTCTGCCCCCTTTTTGGTTATGGGATTAAAAAGTATCCTATACTTTATTCCAGGTAATGTACTATGTGTGTGCCAAATTTCAGTTTACATTCTAGCAGTGAAATTTGTATTTTTCTCCACCCACTGATGTCCTAATGTTTCCCGGGTATGTATTTGGCTGCTGTTGGCTGTGGCCACTTTTTCTAACCCTAACACACAATTGTCAATAATCAATGATCAAGTTTGTAAGATTTGTGGTCTTTGGCATGAATAATTTTCATTGAAATGAAACACATCTGATTCGCTGTTTGTGGGCCCACCCCTTTTCTAAATATTTAATCCCAGTCACCCAATGATCAACTGTACCAGGTTTGAGGCTTGTGCCATTAACAGTGCAAAAATGACAGCAATTAAATATTTGCCTTGAAAATCAATAGGTGAGTTGTGATTGGTTTTTGTAGGCTCCACCCACTTTTCTGAATATTAATCCCAGTCACCCAGTGACCAACTGTGCAAAGTTTTAGAACCCTACAATTAATAGTGTAAGAATGGCTGCAGTCTACATTTTCCCAGTGAAATTTGTGTTTGTCTCCACCCACTGATGACTTGGCATTGCCCAGGTATGTATTTGGCTGGTGTTGGCTCCGCCCACTTTTTCTAACCCTAACACAAAATTACTTAATGACCAAGTTTGTGAGCTTTGCGGTCTTTGGCATCAATAATTTGCATTTAAACAAAATAAATCTGATTGGCTGTGGCTCCACCCCTTTTCCGAATTTGAACCCCAATCACCCAATGGCCAACTCTACCAGGTACAGGTGATTAACAGTGCAAGAGGCTTGTGCCATTAACAGTGCAAGAATGGCATCAATTAAATATTCCCCTTAAACCCTACCATTAACAGTGTAAGAAAAACAAAAGTTTGCTTTCTCAAAACAGAAAGAATTTGAGATAATTCAGATTGCAGTGAGCTTAAAATGTCTCCCAGTGCATCACTGTTGAATATATGCAAATTAACCATTGTTACCCATAAAAGCTAAACACACCTCCAGAACTGCTGGAATGCAATGATGTGCCAGCTTGTTAATTTGTACAGAGTCATAATAATCCAACATGCATACAGCCTGTTTTGGATTGTTTGATCCTAATCAGTGCATGGCATGGATTAATAATTAATTTAGCTCTATGCAGTAGGGCTTGTAACACTGAGAGGTACAGACTAACCAGCAAGGTCATGGTGACCCAGAACTCATTGGAGTGTGTAAGGGACTACAATGGTCCTAAAAGCCCCCTTACTAAGATGTTAAGAAAAACAAAAGTTTGCTTTCTTAAAACAGAAAGAATTTGCGATAATTCAGGTTGGAGTGAGCTTGAGATGTCTCCCAGGGCATCACTGCTGAATATATGCAAATTAACCATTCTACCCTTAGAAGCTAAACACACCTCCAGTGTAACAGTGTAAGAATGGCTGCAGTTTACATTTTCCAGTGAAATTTGTATTTGTCTCTTTTTGGTTATGAGAATAAAAAGTATCCTATACTTTATTCCAGGTAATGTACTATGTGTGTGCCAAATTTCATTCAAATCCGTTCAGTCGTTTTTGCGTGCTCGAGTAACAAACATCCAAACTTTCCCATTTATTATATTAGTAGGATAGCCACAATAATCCACTATACATACAGACTGTCTCAGACTGGTTGGTTCTCGTCAGTGCATGGCATGGATTAATGGGGCTCTAAGTAGTAGGACTTAAAACACACAGAGCTACAGATTGCCCAGCAAGTTCATGATGATTTGCATATTCAACAGTGATGCATTGTGGGAGACATGATATGCTCACTCCAACCTAAATAATCTCAAATATCTTCTGTTTGAAAAAAAGCAAACTTCTGTTTTGCTCCAGGAATAAGTTGATGATTATTCATAACCTTTTCCTCCTCATGGCTATCCATTTACAGGCTTACTGGTAATACCTCTGCTTGATTAGAGGTATTACCAGTTATGATATGGGCAAGGGTAATGCTATAAAATGGCTTGTAGCTCTGGCCAGTCAGTGTTTTTGTTCCTCTCTGACCTGCCCCTTTCTGGTATAAAAATAAACAGCCTGAATTATGAATTACTATGTGGTTTCCAAGATCCAATGACACCAAAATTCCAAAATTGCATCAAAACTACAGTTAAGGCAGCTGTTTTTTTAATGTGTACTGTGTGCAATATGATTTTCTATGCACAAAGTTGTGTCAATATAAACTATTTTATTACCTGCTTTGCTGCCTTTGCAATATTGACTTCCTGTGTGAATGTCATGCAGCTTATTCAGACTGAATAGTGATATGTCACCAGCCCACTCTCATCCTCTTACCCCATCTACAGGAGTGAACTAGGAAGGGAGATCAGCCAGTGTTTTACTGTGGTCACTTGGGGTGACCCTGCCCACTTTCTCTGTATTA
Organism: Hyperolius riggenbachi; assembly: GCF_040937935.1. NCBI lineage: Eukaryota > Metazoa > Chordata > Amphibia > Anura > Hyperoliidae > Hyperolius > Hyperolius riggenbachi. The sequence continues at coordinate 237,099,138 of NC_090650.1, forward strand.
TGGAGAAATAATTAACTCTTTGTAACTAGCACTACAGCATTACATCTCTGGAGAATGTTACCTTGCAATTACTGTCTGGCTGCTCCCTGCTCTGCATGTAATAAAGCATTAAGTCCCGCCCTTCCCAGTGTGTTTATAATAGCAAAATAAAGGAAATGTGAGGAGGGTAGAGCAGGTGATGAGAGGCAGGGGCGGAGCAATAGCCATAGCAGCCATAGCAGGTGCTATGGGGCCCTGGAGGATGAGGGGCCCAATTGGTACTTAATGTATTCATCATTAACTTCCTTGTGTTTCTCCAACCTCTGACTTTGTCTCAGTGCCCATGAACTCCCGTATGTGCAGTGATTGAATGATAATGTCAATTGCACAATGAACTCCTATCCATAGGGTAGGGACAGGTGGCATTGCTTAAGAGTGCCTATCTCCGAGGGCCCCATGAAAGTTTTGCTATGGGGCCCCATGATGTCTACCTACGCCACTGATGAGAGGTATCCCTTTGTGATCGATTTACACAGTGCTGCCTTTGTTATTCTAAGCGATAGTAACGTTAGGGCCTGATATACTAAGACAGCATCAGATGAATCTCCTCTAGAATCAGCAGACAGGATTTGAAACAATAAAACTGTCCACTGTTTAGAGGTGGTTATAGGATATGCAACCCTCACCTGGGACATACCAGGTCACAGTCAGGGTTGCTGGGGTTTGCAAATTAGTTATTGCTGGTGCATGCAACAGCAAACAAGAATGCTTTTTTCTTTTAAACAAGTCTGAAGAAAGGCTGACTGCCTGAAACAGTGGGCTGTCCTGACACGCAGCTCCCTTTTTATGCTAATTTTAATCTATTCTATATAGGGGCGGGGGAGAGGCGGAGGGAGAGGCGGAGATACGCGCTGACAGACGCACGTGAGGCAGGGCTGCGGCGGTTAGCCCTGCCTTAATCCGGAAGAGGGGATGCGCTGCTCGGAGGGGATTTCAGGGGGTAAGGGACCCCCGTTTAGCTGCGGGATAGCGGCGTTTTAGCAGGGGCACACATGCCCCTGCTGACTATGAGGTCTGAAGCGAGATTTATTCTCGCTTCAGACTCTCTTTAAATATGACATATTTAGAGCCCTTTCACACTGTGCATATTGTATTGCGATACCATTGCAATGCGGCAGTGCCAAAAAGTTGCATGGCACGTGAAACATACTACATAAGTATGCTTCACAGACACTGTAAATGCACACATTGTCCAGTAAACACACAGCATGTTGTGCATTTCTCCTATGGGACCCACTGCACTGCACCCTATCAGCTGGTTTTGCAAATAGAATAAGTTGTACACAGTGTGAATGGTCCAAAACTATAAAATGGCAGGTAACTGATGATCAGTCTGAGTCCAATAATGCTTTAAAGAGAAACCATAACCAATAATTGAACTTCATCCCAATCAGTAGCTGATACCCCTTTTCCCATGAGAAATCGATTCCATTTCCCAAACAGATCATCAGGGGGCTCTGCATGGCTGATTTTGTGGTGAAACCCCTCCCACAGTGTGATGTCAGTGCCTCACAGCGTTGAGGTCCTGACATCCCACTGTGGGAGCCTTGTTGCATTGTGGGAAATAACAGCTGTTTCCAACTGCCAAAAAAGCAAGCAGCATCGCCTTTCAGTGACATCACCTTCCAGCAGTAACAATGTCACCATGTAATAAATGTCTGAATGTAAATCAGGGAGAGGAATGATTTTACAATGATCAAACACTGACTAAATCATTTATACATAATTATTGTAAAAAATAAGCACTTTTTATTACATTATTTTCACTGGAGTTCCTCTTTACGTTGCCTTTTTAAATCAAATCCATATTATTAGATAAAGTAAACTGAAGTAAAAATGTACAGTAGTATTAAGTAAACAAATACCTCCATAAAGTCCAAGTTCAGACACTATTTGTTATCTGAACATGATATAACAGCACTTTAAATATATAAAATAAGGTCTATATAAAAAAAAAAAAAAAAAAAAAAAAAAATTATGCACAATGCAAAGAAAATACCTACCGTACTTCCTCAATTCACACATCCTCAGAAAACATCCAGCTACATGCCCCCTTCAAAATCCCAGTCATGGGCTATCATTCAGTAGGAAGGCATGCCTCCAACTGATAAAGAAAGCTCTCTCCTCTGCATACCCATGTGACTAGACTGGGAATGGTTCACACCGCTTAGGAGTGAGCAAATGGCTTTAGGTATCAGGGGTGGAATTGAATTTTCAAAGCACGTAGTCAGCTATCGTTTTCTAAAGCTCTTACTAGGCCTGTCCAATGTGGATTTTCTTTTGTGTTTGGGTTACCGTATTGCTGCAGAAGGGGGAATCAAAACAGAGGGAGAGAGTGTCTTCTGCCTTAGCCAATGAGAGAGATAAGCTATTTTGAACTCTTCTCTGCAGTAGAAGCATACCATTTTACACACTGAGAATGCATGTGATTGCTTTAAATGTTCTTTTATGTAACTAAAGGTGGTCATACATCAGGCGACTTGGCGGCTGATCGACCATCCGATTCGATTATTATAATTTAATTGGATGAAAATCAGTGCTGCCAAGTACATGCCCGACTGACAATGCAACCAGTTTCGGCCCCAAAATTGGTCGCATATTGTCAATTGCGCATGCTGCAAGATGTTGGGCCAAATTGCTCGATCAGGTGCATGGTGGGAACCGCATGCAATTTTGCAATGATCGTCGAATGCAACGAAACCCCCAGCCCTGTCCCTCCTAATGATAAATGCCCAGCTGCAATGTATACATTACCTTTCCGCTGCCTCCACTTGTTCCTGCAGGCTCCGGGCGCATACTGTTATGCGTCATTCTGTCAGATGTCATACATGTGGTCACGTTACTAGGCAATCACATGGCGCACGTATATGATGAGCAGAGTGTGCCCGATGTTTGTAGAGACTAGCGGAGGTGGCGGAAAGGTAATGTATACATTGCACTTGGGCACAGAGGGGACATTATCATTAGAGGGGACAGCGTCAGGGCGGCGATGCGGATGTATGCAGCACACAAGGCCAATTCCCAAGAGATTTCATGCTGAAATGAATTGGGAATCGGCCTGTGGTATATGGGCAGCTGACAGATCTCTCTTATCAGATTCAATAATAGAGAGATTTGTCTCTTGGTCGAATCTGCCCATACATTGCTACATGTATGGCTACCTTTAGAGTAGTTACTAAAATTTTAGTTTTGGGAGTATAATACCACTTTAAGAAGTGTCCTGTTGCCTGTTGATCCTCTGGCTCTAATAGTTCAAAACACTGATCCAGAACCACGGCGATATACAGATCAGTGCTTTGACTGCTTTTTGACTACACTATTGCCATGCTTGTTTCAGGTGCGTCATTCAGACACTATTAAAACCAGAAATATCATAGACAGCCAGCCAGGCAAATTGGAATTGTTTAAAGTAGTTGGTAGTAGGATAAAGTATTTATACAACAAAATTTATATTTCTGCAAATACCAAACTGAACAGGTGGGTTTTCAGTCTGGATTTAAACACGTCCAGGGAAGGAGCTCTCCTGATCTGCTGTGGTAAGGAGTTCCAAAACATAGGAGCAGCATGACAGAAGGCTCTGGGACCAAAAGTTTCCAAGTGGACTCTGGGTATGACTAGATTATTAGAACCTATGGATCTGAGATTGCAGGGATTGCTATGCAGCTGTAACATTTGTTTTATGTATCCAGGGCCCAGATTATTAAGTGATTTAAATGTCAGTAGGCCGATCTTGAATAGGACCCTCCATTTTATAGGTAGCCAGTGAAGGGAGTGCAGGACTGGCGTTATGTGGCAGTGACGGGGTTGGTTAGTTAACAGTCTGGCAGCAGTATTCTGTATCAGCTCTAGGCGGTACAAGTCCTTTTTTGGAAGGCCAGTGGAGAGAGCATTGCAGTAGTCAAGTCGGGATTTGATGAAGGCATGAACTAAGGTTGGTAGATCTTCTGGGGGGATGAGGTGCTTGATTTTTGCAATGTTCTTCACATGAAAATAGGATGATTTCATTACAGCAGAGATGTGAGTTCTGAAGTTTAAAATCCCATCAATTATAACTCCCAGGCTACGCACATGATCAGAGCTGTGTAGATCCGTGCCTCCTATTCCCAGTGGTGAAGACTGCAAGTTAAGTTGTTTTGTTGTCATGCGCTGCCCTCCGATCAAAAGGACTTTAGTTTTGTCTGCATTTAGTTTCAGCCAGTTGTCACTCATCCATTGCAGTAGTTCGCCTAAGCAGGCGTTTATAGTTGGAGTTGGGTCTGCCACACTAGGCTTGAAGGAAAGATATAGTTGGGTGTCATCAGCATAGCAGTGGTATGTCAGGCCATGTTTTTGGATTAGTTTTCCAAGTGGTAACATGTAAATCGGGAAAAGCAGAAGAGAAAGGATTGAGCCCTGGGGCACCCCATACTTAAGTGGTACAGGGGTGGACAGGAAGGGCCCCATAGACACTTTTTGGGCTCTGCTGCTTAAAGTGAACCTTAAGTCTGCTAAAAACTGCAGCAGCATAGGGGGTGATATTGTGGCTGGGAATGCGAATAATCACTCGCGTTCCCATGCCTGTCGGGTCCTGATGGCGAAACCTGGAAGTGGTCGCCGGCGGGGATGGGAGAATTGCAGAGACATGGCAAGGGCACCGATCAGCTGCAGGGGGCTGAGGGAAGCCCCAGGTGAGTAAAACTCTTTTTTTTTTAGGAGACTTAAGTGCCTCTTTAAGAAGGATTGGAACCACTGAAGAACTATGCCACCAATGCCACAGTTTTCCTGTAGCCTGCTTATTAAGATGTCATGGTCAACTGTATCAAAGGTTGCAGAAAGGTCTAACAGTATCAGGATGGACTACTCTCCTCTGTCTCTTGCCATTAGCAGGTGGTTGCATATTTGAAGGGCAGTTTCCATGCTGTGATGTTTCATTAATCCAGACTGGAATGGGTCAGAACTGTGTTGTAGGATTTTGGCTTCTAGCTGGAGGTATACAGCTTTTTCAATTAGCTTACCCAGAAAGGGAAGGTTAGAGACAGGTCTGTAGCTGGTCATTGCATCTGGGTCCAGGGAGAGTTTTTTAAGGATAGGCCTGATGATTGCTTCCTTCAGTAAAGCAGGAAATATCCCTCATTGTAAGGAACAGTTTACAATTTTGAGGAATACCGGTACAAAAAGTTCGGGGCAGTTCAACATGAAGTGTGTTGGGCCAGGATCCAGATCACAGGTAGTTTGGCAGATGTGAATGAGGATGCTTGATGTGACTTCTTCATCAATTTCTTTGAAGTTTTTACCAAGGTGTTACGTTCTCTCTGCTAAAAATCTTTGGCGCTATATTACTTTTAGATGCTGTAAGTTGGATGGTGGACCTTTATAGCGGAGACTTTGTCTGAAAAGAAATAGGCAAATTGGTCACAGAGATCGTTTGAAGACTGGATATTAAGTTTTTGACATGCCGGGTTGCAGAGTTTTTCCACTGTGTGGAACAGTTGGGCTGGTTTGTTAATTGCATTTGCAATCTCAATCTCATGTGATAGAAAGGATGACTTTTTCTCAGTGATTACCTTTTGGTAGTTCTTCAAGTGGAGGATTAAACAAAACAACAAACACAGAACATTTATATCGCGCTTTTCTCCTGGTGGACTCAAAGCGCCAGAGCTGCAGCCACTAGGACGCGCTCTATAGGCAGTAGCAGTGTTAGGGAGACTTACCAAAGGTCTCCTACTGAATAGGTGCTGGCTTACTGAACAGGCAGAGCCGAGGTTCGAACCCAGGTCTCCTGTGTCAGAGGCTGAGCCCTTAACCATTACACTATCCAGCCGCGGTCTGTGACACAAATGTCACAGACCGCGAGCCGGTCTGCGGGTGGGGTAAATCGATCAGCGTCAGAAATCCTCTTACACGGTCATTTGTTCATCACGAAGGGTAACCCGCATTCGCAATTTGATGAACTGACTCGCGAAGGGAGCGTTCTGATACCAACCGAATCACTCCACACACATATACAATTCAAAGATCTGCCACCAAGCGAGTTACACAGCCCGCTACTGTAATTTTACTAGGACTTCGAGAACACTTTAGTAACCCCTAGCAGTATGCAAGAATCTGGGCCAGATCGTTATGTCTGGGATTAAGGCATGTTTGTCTTCTGGCAACTGAGATTTGCGCCATAGTCTTTCAAGTTTTCGACCTTGTCTTTTCAGCTCTTTTATAGAGTTATCAAACCACTGTGCGTGATGGTGTGGAGTGAGATATTTGGTGCACAGAGGAGCAATGGTCTCAAAGGTGGAGGACACACATTTGTTGTATTTAAACACCAGAGTATCAGGGTCCAAGGTGGAGTCAGTAAATTCATTAAAGCTGAGGTTATCTCAGATATGTTGTGGTGTTAGCCCTTTTAAACGGCTATATTTTATTTGGTTCTTAAACTGACACCTGGAACTGAGATAGTGTGATGGTCTGACCAGGCTACAGGATTAATTTCCACACTGGCTATTGACAAGCCAGTATGGAATTTAAGGTCCAGAGTGTGACCTTTCTTGTGAGTATGGTTGTTAAACAATTTGTTCCCTAAGGGATACTTGTAACTTTAAAAAAAATGTTACATAATTAGCTCAGTAGGAGGAAGCCTTTAGTTTAGTCCCTATGCCCATGGGTGTAGCAATCATCCCCGGGGCCTTCTGCCATCGCAGGGGGGCCCAGAGGCTTCGGGTGCCCCTCCACCTCCCTCTCCCCAACTGCAAGTGCAGTGAATTAGCAAAGAAACCTCTCCATTCACTCACAAAAACTGTATGCAGGAGTGTCTTCCAATCATGTGGGGTTCGGGAGCAAAGGGGGCACCATGCTATCATTTTTGCAGGGGGCCTAATTCAATCTAGTTATGCCCTGCCTTTGCCCCTCCTGTTCTAGGACCCTCTAAACTATCTTCAACATTAAAACTGAAGACTCCTCTTGGCTGCACCTCCCCTCTATGTACGAGCGTGGCCGCACTGCACAGGCACACAGTACAGCCCACCCGTGTAGCATGGAGCTGCTCACGCACACCTTTTTTCTCCATGCATGAGCAGCTCCATACCTACTGTGCAGACACAAACCCACTGGTAATAACTGTACAGTGTGGCTACGCTCACAGAGCCACAAAGATCAAATGGAGACGGCAGTGGAGTGTCATGAAGAAAATAACCATGTAACTTTTCTTTTAAAATTACAGGTATACTATAAATATTAAAATAATAATTAAAAGTGTATTTATTCCATCTCCTGTGTAGACGTAGACCAAAATAGCATTTTACACTTTTGACTAATTAATCTAAATAAAATGCACCATTATATTAGCCCTATTTAAAACTCACCTAAAAGTATGATAATGCACAGTAAAATAGCTATCAAAGCTCCTGTGCTTAATCCAACAGGTAAAAAAATTGCTTCCACATTGCAAGAGAGGACCACTCCTCTGGAATCACATCTGCAAACTCTAATAGTTAGTGTGCTTGTACTGCTTTGGATAGGGTAATTGCTGTCCTCTACCACCACTGGGAGAAGGTAGAATTCTTTTTGTTGGCGACTGTACCCGTGTCTCTGAGCTACTATGCCAGCTGAGTTATCTGCAACAAAACACATAAATATCATTTTATAATGTTTAACATTTTTTCATTTTTTTGTTTCTTGAATTTGAATTTGTATGTGAATCATTTCTCTGGTAATGTGTATTTTTAAATCCTTTTTAATCCTTAAAAAAGAAATGTATGAAAAATAAAACTTTTTTTTTCATTATAGGGTAAAAACACCAGTGGAACATTTAAAAATAAAATTAAAATAATAAAAAAAAAAAAAAAAACTTTCTTTGGTTTTGCTCAGCCCAGCACAAAATGCTTCTTTATAAGAATCAGTGTGCTTGGCCTTTTCTCATGAAATTCAGTTTATCACTTCTCGGTTGTTTGTGACATTTACTGTATTCATAAAACAGTATAGCTGAAATATGTCTCCTTTGTGATTTACTTTTCTTTCTCCAGCACAAGATACTGCTTATAAAAAAAAAGTGTTCTAATCTTCGTGTCTCTTTCTTTTTCGTCAACTTATTTTAACATTGTATGCGGGGTAATAAATGACCCGGGTAAAATGACTGGTGACACACTGAAATTACTTTAATATTGAACTAAACTCACACTTTGAATAATTCAAGAGAGCTTTTTTAAGCTGTGAGGGGAGAATTTCCCTTACTTTCTATTCCTATTGTTCTCGCGTTAGTCTCAAGAGACAGGAAGTGAAGGAGAACCTCCTCAACAGGGGCCCTCTTAGACTGAGGATGGGTTAGAGCTCCTTGTGAGCCTCTTGTGTCACTATTGTAGATTTTCACTTACTCCCTTTAACACTAACCGACAGGAAGTGAGAAGAGAATCTCCTTAAAATGAACACAGACATTATTTTCAAAATAAAATAATTCCTAAAGCCTTATCAAACGCCATGAATTTATAAGATCTACAATGTACTATGCCCTACCTCCCTCATACTGTACGAAATAGGAAGTAGAACTTGATCCAACTCTAAAATACTCTAAAATAAAATGGCCAGTAATATGGTCAAACAACTGGAAGGTCTGGGACTCAGGGATACAATTGACTCAATTCAAAAACAATCACCAGATGGTACCTAAACACCAGCGAGGTTACATAGAATCTATCATCAGGGAGACACATGTTTGAGAGTGGATTGGTAGGAGGAACTGAGATACATACAGTATGTGGGGATGACAGTCTTTTCACAAAATATTTTAGGAGGAGATTTTAATCTCACGGCCCCAGAATCTATTCTCCATTATTCAGATAAATATGATAGCCCGGGTTGTAACTTTATCAAAGAAATAGGGACTATCGTTGCTATTCCCCCCACATTAGAAGAATGGGTTAGTAAAATGGCTTTATACTGTGAAGACAGAAGGTGTAACAGAGAGTCAAATATATAGCAGAAACTCACAGGGAATTTTATCAAGAAATCACACAACCTTTGAGTTGTTACAAAAGGGGAGGAGGAAAGAGCGGGAAGCACGTGGGGTGGAGGAGGTCTATTATGAGGGTGCTTACTTGATTTTTTTGTTTGTTTGTTGTTTTTTTTGTTTTGTTTTTTGTTTTTTTTTGCCTGAAGATGGTGATTATGATGTATGTGGTTAGTAGTGCATGAATGAGAAGTAGAGAATGCAATTCTAGATTAGATGGTCAGTGATGTATGAGAGACCTGGGTTGAGGGTGAGAGTAGTTAAGGGAAGGTTAAATCATGAATGGTGCAATAGAGATGTTACACTGAAGTGATACTAAGCTATAAATAAAGGGATCGTGCTTAGTTAGATAAATATATCACTACTGTACTATGAGTGGGTAGCACCCTTCTTTTGATAGATAATGTCAATATAAAGAAGAAAGAAAAAAAGTGTATTGTAATGTAATTATATAAATTAAGTACTTCAAACTGTGATGATAGCACTGTTTAACTTGGAAAGGTTATTGCAGCTTCTCCTAATAGTTGAGACTCGCCTAAGGTGCTCTGAGTTTGTAAAAAAAAAAAAATGAACAAAGACGGCAGGCACAAACTGACAATAGTCAATACTAGTGTTGGGCGAACAGTGTTCGCCACTGTTCGGGTTCGCCCGGATTTTGGCCTGTTTGGGTTCGGTTCGGCACCCCCCGAACACCTCATGGTGCTCGGCCGGGAGGGTGCTCGGCCACGTTGCCCGAACCCGAACAGGCCTTCTGTGTTCGGCCGGACACAGCCGTGTCCAGACGAACAAAGCCCCCTATAGGGTCCCAGCATAAAGGGAGAGCATGCCCCGAGCACGGGGGGGGGGGGCGGAAATGCCCCCCACCCCTCCCCGCTAAGCTCTCCCTTCTGCCGGTACCCTATAAAATTAAATTTAAGTCCCCCGAAAGTACCTGAGGAGGAGGGCAGGAAGAGGGCAGTCGCGTCAAGAGAGCAGAAGTAGCGCGATGACGCGTACGAGGGTACGCATCATCTACATGATGACACGTACCCTCGTACGCGTCATCGCGCTACTTCTGCTCTCTTGACGCGACTTACAAATGTAAACAGGAAGTGCGTCAGAGAGAGGGCGGAAGTACCAGATGGTACTAGCGCCTAGGAGTGTTCACAGTAGCTAACCATAGCTCTGAAGCTGGGCACTAAAATTACAGCAACAAGATACCATTAAAGATGCCAAAGCACCAATTCTGAAAGACTGTTGTGTGTAAGGAGAAACCATCCTTGCTACAGAGAAATTGAAAACTAGAATTTCCTCAATGGAATGAAAACCCTCTATTAAAGAAATTTGATGATGATGATTGATGATGATGATGATGATGATGATTTATATATTGCCAACATCCGCAGCGCTGTATATTGTCCTGTCACTAGCTTTAAAAATGCGTTTTTAATGATTAATGATGGCAATTGAAGACAAGTTTTGGCCTATTAAAACATGTCTATCTATGTGATGATCAGGCAGGATTTGCACATTTTAAATAGCAGTACTTATTATTAATAGCAGACAATTATTAATAAATACAGTGCAGGTTTTTAGAATAAATTACACTCTCCAATTTTGTATTATGTTTGCCAGTTATAAACCTTAGTGAGGGCTGGTGCACACCAAAAGCGCTTCTGAGCATTTTAAAAAATGCAGCGCTTTGAAAGGTGCTTGACTAATGTATTTAAATTGGATGGATCACACCAGGGTGATCTGATTTTCTCCCAAATGCAAACACGGGTTCTTCAGCATTTCTGCTGATTTCTGAGGTGATTCAGCCTCAATGTTAAGTATAGGGAAGTGGTAAAATCGCTCTGAAAAGCGCTAGATCAGGGTGATTTTCCAAGCGTTTTTGTTACAGAAGCTGTACAGTTACAACTCTACTGTAAAAAAAAATTAAAAAACTCTACACAAAAACGCTCCAAAAATCACTAGGCATGATTAGAAAATCGCTAGGCACATGCCCAAAAAAATCACTTTAACAAGCAGTGAGTGTTTGCGATTACCCTAGCGCTTTTTGGTGTGCACTGGCCCTAAACCATTTTCCATAAGTATGAAAATCAAACACTAGGCCCTCATTCAATTACCTTTTTCTCCCAAGTTTTCTTATAGAAGAGCAGTTTTTTTCTATATTCTGTTTAAAATAACTTTTCAGTACTTCACAATTGAAAATGTACCCTAAAGTAAGTGAAAAAGTACTCTCTTTCTTGCTGGTGACTTAAAAGGCATTTTATTTATGAGGTGTGAAAATATCACCTAGGAGAAAACTTAGAAGAAAAAGGGAATTGAATAAGTATCCAGGTGCTTTCATACACATTAGACAGTGGGGTATATTCACTAAACAGCAGTAATGTAACACAATAAGGCGCTATCCGATCCATCTTCCTGCTGGCAGGTATATGTGCCATCATGCGACGACACATGATGGGCGCAAATGAGAGATCAAGCAATTGCGGTACTTTGCGTAGGAGTTGTCAGGAATCTTAAAGATCAGATCCGGATGGAACACATCGCCAAATGTCGTTCGCATAATTCTACACCTGTACCCATGTTGCAAGGTCACAGAAACAATCTGCGTCGCAAAAAAAAAATCACTGGTCATCGGAAAAATCAGTGGAAAACTTGCGTAGTAGGTATGAGCCTTTAATGTTTCTGTGTTGCTCATATGGATAATGTAATACTGCATCTTAGTAAAGAGTTGTAATTAGTTATGCACAGTAATGTGTTATGCATCTAAATACTGTACTTAAAGTGAACCTCCGGACTAAAAATCTACTTAGCAGAACTGAAAAGGCTTGGTGTTTCTTTAACAGTTTCACAGCGTCAGAACTTTGTTTTTCTTACCAAAGCATCATTTTTAGCTGCATTTTTAGCTAAGCTCCACCCATCAAAAAAAACCTGCCCAGGCTTTTTTTCCCTGATGCTGTGCAAAGCACGATGGGATTTCCTATGTTGTTATTCATGTTGCCTAGCAACTGGGAGGGGTGATCAGCACACAGGACAGTTGAAACTGTGTCTCATGCTCCCTGTCACCTCCTTACAACCAAAAAGATGGCTGCCCTCATGAAATGAAACATTTGCCTGTTCTTTTAAAACAGGGTGGGTAAGAGATTATATTACCTATCTATTTTAATTAACATAACTAATGTAACCTAATGACAGTATGTTTGTTTAGGCTGGAGTTCCTCTTTAATATGTCTACTGCCTATGAGTTAGGATTTACTGCAGTTAAATTAATGTATTCCAGTGTGGTAAAAACAGAAAATAGGCGGCAGCTCCCAAATTTATGATCAAGGTATAGCGAGGCAGATACACCTACTTATCAAAAGTAAGAATTTTATAAGGTTGCCAAATCCTGGTCAGAGAGCAAACCTTGCATTTCTCACTTTTCCGAACAGAAAGGTTATAAGATACTAAAGCAGAAAAAAAAAAGAAAAGTGTTTTACTTTAAATAAAAATAGCTTTCATTCGTACAAGTTCTCAGTGAAGTAAATATACAGTATAAGCATCAGAGAATACCTGTAGCGTGCTACGAAACAAATAAGATGCTGCCAGTGTATAGTGTGCAGAGGCATACATCAAAGACATTTGTTGGCTTCCTAAGTACTTATGCATGTCACAGTCTGAGAATACAAAATGCATGTAATCAGGATCCTTACTTTTATAGTCATGGATGGTAAAATTGGGGTTTGTGAAAGCATCAGGTGGCATTCGGAAGGAGAATTTCTGCCCTGCAGGAGACATATCCTTGTCACTAGCACCAATAATTTGGATGATCTAAAAGCAGACAACGAGACAGAAATCACACACTATACGGAACATTTCTAGCTTTTTATGTAAACACTACTTACAAAGGGATTCAACAAAAGATAGGAGTGTTTATTGAAGGATTTAGTAGGCTTTTAAAGGCTAAAGAAAGAGAGAGGGAACAAAGCAGAGAAAGATATTTCTATCTGTTTTTCAGACATGGCAAATATACTATATGGGCCCCAATTTACTTAGTCAGAAGTTTGAAATTGTAATTCTTTCGTTGGTATTCTCCTTCTGGCAAGAATTGCCATTTAAAAAATCATTGTATCTTACTATCCCTGTGGCTATTGAGTCACAATGCGCAGATATTGCATTCCCCCCAACAGCATGCATGTTCATACTCTCCAGTCCATTGGTGGGCACTGCATTGCCTGGATGGCCAGGAACACTCACTATTTATAAAATAAAGGTGCTGTAGCCATGGATGTAACTACAACCTACTAGGCCTGATGGCAAAGATCTGCTAGCCGAGCCCCTATCTTCCAACACCGTTCCTTGGGGGCCTGGGGCTAAGGGGGCCCAGTCCTATTAGTAAATGCAGAGTTAAATGCAGAGCAGTGGCAGCAGAGTGTTATACATAACTTGCCTTTGGTAGTGGGATATGTCTTCGCTCCACTCTTCTGCGTAGCTCTGTGCTGTGTAGCCAATCACCATGCAGCTCCCATCATGTGGCAGGCATCATGAGCTGCATGCTGATTCGCTGCCACGCGTATAGCTACACCGAAGAAAAGTGAGGAGGATCTCTTCTGCTGCTGGAAGCAGGTAGTGTATAACACTCCGCTGCCACCACTCTGCAGTTAACTCTGCATTTACTGACAGGAGTAAACCCCCTTACACATGACAGGGGTCTCACGGTTGTTGTTTAACCCTAGCTGTGACCCTGCAGTGTGATGCCTGGAAAACATGTAAATGTACTGTGCTTGCTAAGTTTGAAATTCTTACTTCATGTGCTAATGTCAGATTCTGCTTGTCTGGGCTGTAAATATGTTTTATGTTCTGTGCTGCCCCTTCCTACCTCCTCCTTGTATTCCACAGGAAAGAGCTGAGGAAAAAGGTGAGAGAGACTATAGTAGCTCTGTGCAGAGGAAAAACTCTGCTGGCAGCTCTACATTGTGTGCAGATTTCTGGGTCATATGACCATCTTTTACAAAGGGAATTTCTATGAAACAGCTGCATGAAATAGGAAAATTGTGCGAACAGTTGTATATTCCCTGTTCACATTTGCTAATAATGGAGAATCCGGGAGGGGATTAAGCTAGGGCTTAAATATGATTCTTATTTAGCTATAAGTTTGGAAAGGGAAATGGGAGAGGGGGAGTTCTAAACAGATCATCCAGCACTCTTCAAATATATGGGCACAATTCCAATGATGTTTACTGCATCTGTGAAATAAAAAAGAGGAACACTCGCTCCCTGCATGGATCAGTATATCAGTAGCAAGATATCCCTCCCATTAGAGAACAGCTCAACTGGAAAAATGGCTCATAGCATTGTACAATGTAATCAGCAAACAAGCGTTTCAGAATCTGGTGGCCTGGTGCAGGCTTGTCAACATTAGGTCTGGTCTGGCAGGTAGCAGCTGCTGTGTCCCAGACTTGGGTGGATGGATTTATTATTGTACAGTGGTCTTGCTGTGACACAGTTTGGTCTCAAGCACGCTCACTTGGACTGGATATTTAGTGTTCAAAGATTATATTCAGTTCAGATTATTACAATAAACAAAGCGTTTTGCAAGGGACTACCTTGCTTCCTCAGAATTAAATAAGCTAAAAGCTTCCCCAGGATTAAATACCATATTTTGCAGACTATAAGATGCTCCTGACCATAAAACACACCTAGGTTTATAGGACAAAAAACCTTGTACCTCGTGTGCCCCTCTTGTTCCTCTTGTGTCCCACTGTGACCTTTGTCCCTCTTGTGTACTCCTGTCCTGTGTCCACCTTGTGTCCTCCTCCAGGTCCTCCATTGTCCCCTGTGTCCTCCTTTGTGCCCATTTGTGTTCCCCTATGTCATCCATTGTCCTCCCTACATGTCTTGTGTCAATTGTCCCCTAGGTGTTGTCCATTGTCCCCAGGAGACCTCCTCTATGGCCGTTTGTCTTCCATGTCCTCTTTTACTCCCTCATGTCCTCCTCCACTCCTTTGCCCCCCCCCCTCCCCGCTGTGCAGTTATTAGTATTAGCAGCAGGCATGAGTCTCACCAGATCCAATGGCACCCGCGATGATCAGCGGCTTCCCCTCACCATTTCCCTAGTGTGAGTCATGTGTAATTATTTTACTCATTTATTTAAGTATTTATATAGATATATAACATATTACACAGAGCTGTACAGAGTATATTGTCTTGCCGCTAGCTGTCCCTCAGAGGGGCTCACAATATAGTCTATGTAATTATGTGATTAGCAGAAGCCGGCACTAGGGGAAGAGTAAGGGAAGCTATTGATCACAACGGGTGCCCATGGATCAGGTGAGACACACAGCCGCTGCTAATAACACTGCACGGGGGGGGGGGGGGGGGGGGAGGGGTGTAGTGGTGGAGGTCACGGAAGAGCAAAGGAGGACATGGCAGACAGTACAGGGAGTCCCCGATATCATGGCGCATTGGCGGTTTGTATGGGCAGGTGTTTGTAAGTCTCTGTGTTCAGAATATAAGATGCAGTGACTTTTTTGCCACACTTTTTATAGTCCAAAAACTCTCTAGGTAAGCTGTTCTCTATTGGGATATCTTGATGCTGTATACTGATCCACACAGGAAGCATTTGTGCCTCTTTTCGGGATCAGTTGAACAGGGCGCCTGAGCTGCCTCTAAGAAAAGGGTGCCTCCATAGACATCAATGTTATTTCTGCAAATATCGGGTACAAGGTGGTGAAGAGGGTGCCCGAGTTTTGATATAGGCTACAATATTTTATTTGACTACTTTTGGCTACAGTAGGGCACCCCTTTGTAGCCCATATTTTGTATTTGGCTACAGTAGAGCGCCCCTTTGTAGCCCACACTTTTTATTCGGCTGCAAGGTTTTCGGCTACAAAAGGGTGCCCCTTTATATCTCATATTTTTTTGGGCTACAAGGTTTTAGGCTACGGTAGGGCGCCCCTTTGTAGCCCATATTTTTTTCAGCTACAACATTTTCGGCTACAATAGGGCGCCCATTTGTAGCCCATATTTTTCATTCAGCTACAAGGTTTTTGGCTACCAGGTTTTTGATTCTGCTACAGAAGGGCACCCTTTTATAGCCAAGATTTTTGATTCAGGGTTGCAGGGGGGTTAGGATTAGGCATCATAAGTGGGGGGGTCTTAGGGTTAGGCACCACCAGGGGGAGTCTTAGGGTTAGGCACCACCAGGGGGAGTCTTAGGTTTAGGCACCACCTGGGGGGGTCTTAGGGTTAGGCACCACCAGGGGGAGTCTTAGGGTTAGGCACCACCAGGGGGAGTCTTAGGTTTAGGCACCACCTGGGGGGTCTTAGGGTTAGGCACCACCTGGGGAGTCTTAGGGTTAGGCACCACCTGGGGGGTCTTAGGGTTAGGCACCACCAGGAGGGGTTAGGGTTAGTGGAGGGTTCTGTGTGAGAGTAGGGAGAAGTTAGGTCATAATAATCACCAGGGGCTTTCTTAGGGCTAGGCACCACCAGGGAGGGGTTATGGTTAGGCAGCACCAGGAGGGTTAGTGTTAGGCACCATCAGGGGAGGGTTCTGTGTGAGAGTAGGGAAAAGTTAGGTCAATTTTCTCAGCTATATCTAGAGCCCTTTTATAGTGCAACAAATTTTGCCTATAACGACATACTTTTTATAAACTAAAACTAGCTTTTCCAGCTACACCAGGCGCCTTTTGTTGCCAAATTTGGCATGTGGGCTACACCGGGTGCCCTTTGTAGCTGGATTTGGCATATATGGGCTACATCAGGCGCCCTTTGTAGCCGAATTTGGCATATTAGGGACTACAACAGGCGCCCTTTGTAGCCGAATTTGGCATATATGGGCTACACCAGACACCCTATGTAACCAAAGTTGGCATATGGGCTACACCAGGTGCCCTTTTTGTAGCCAAATTTGGCATATATGGGCTATACCAGGCGCCCTTTTTTCCAGGCGTCCTTTTCATTTGGACGCCTCTTTTCTCTTTGTCCCAATTTGATTTGAATAGCTGTGCTTGAAAGGACTAAATAAGTTGCCACTTGTGATAAATTTCAGACTCTAAATCAAGAAGAGGAAAGATTTTACAATAGGCAAACATTTACTAAATCATTTATAAATGAATATTGTAAAACAAATTAAGCAATATTTTTGCATTACATTATTTTTAATAATAGTTTATTTTTAACCTGCATCCGGCAAGTTAACCTCTTCTCTCCCTGCATCCCTTGTCACATGATTGCAGATCCTCAAGGTGAGGAGTATGAAACTACTACAACAAAGGGATTGAAAACCTTGTAAAAAGATATAACAAATGCTTAAAGGAGTCATCAAGCAAAAACAGCGGCACCCTGCTCTACTTACCCGGAACTTCCACCAGCCCCTTGCAGCTGACACGTCCTAGGCCACAGCTCCGTTGTCTGCCGCCGGCCCAGGGTCCCCGCCGGTGCAGAGGGCAAGCTCCTCTAGTGCGTCTGCGTGAGCACCACTCTCAATCAAGCCCAAGTTTTCTGTGGTGTACTGTGCAGGTGCAGTAGTTTTGCACCTGTGCAGTACACCACGGACATCGTGGGCATGATTGACAGCAGCAGTCGTGCAGGCACAGTAGAGACGACCTTGGGGTTGCCCTCTGCCCTGGCACGGACCCCAGGCTGGCAGCTGGTAACGGAGCTGCAGTGTGGGGCCTCGTCAGCCTAGAGAGTAAGTAGAGTGGGGGGAGGGGGGGTGGGGTTGGGCACTGTTTTTGCCTGACAAATCCTTTAAAGGGGCACTATGGTGAAAAATTGTAAAATGTAAAATATGTGCAAACATAAACAAATAAGAAGTATGTTTCTTCCAGAGAAAAATGAGCCATAAATTACTCCTATGTTGCTGTCACTTACAATAGGTAGTAGAAATCTGACAGAAGCGACAGGTTTTAGACTACTTTCTTCATGGGGGATTCTCAGGGATTTATTTATTTTCAAAAGGCAGTTGCTTTATCCAACTCCCGAAAAGTGTGTAGCGAGCAGGGAGGTTGACTAGCATCATTGCTTTCTTCTCCTCTACTGGTCTATCATTGTTTAAATCCTTTTTAGGGAATATCTTTATAAAG
This sequence comes from Hyperolius riggenbachi, assembly GCF_040937935.1. Lineage (NCBI taxonomy): Eukaryota > Metazoa > Chordata > Amphibia > Anura > Hyperoliidae > Hyperolius > Hyperolius riggenbachi. Next base: position 237,117,204 of record NC_090650.1, read on the forward strand.
AATAAAAGCCTTGCTGAGAATCCCCTATGGAGAGATGGACTAATCCAAAACCTGTCGCTTCTGTCAGATTTCTACTACTTACTGTAAGTGACAGCAACATAGGAGAAATGTAATTTATGGCTCACTTTGCTATGGAAGAAACATACTTCTTATTTGTCTATGTTTGCACACATTTAAAATTTTACAGTTTTTGCCATAGTGCCCCTTTAAAGCAAATCTGTAGTAAGAAAAGTCAGATACTTGCTTATGGAGAAGGAAGGCTCTGGATCCTATTGAGCCTTCCCTGTCCTCTCTCTGTGTTCTTGTTTCCCTGTTGTCCCCCAGTGAAGTTAAGCCACCTCTGTAACCCATCAAAGGCTTTGGGAGCACTCATGTCTTCATTTCTTCCCAAGACATGTGGCTCTGTACTGCACGTGCAGCACATGAAGCCTTTTGAGTGCTAACAGTGGTGTATTTAATACATTGGTGGAATAGTTGCAGTGGGGGTGACAGTGCTGGAATGAGTGATGCGGGAAGGGGATCAGGAAAGGCTCAACAGGATCCAGAGCTTTCCTTCTCTGTAAGTATAGGACTATATTTTTCTCACTTTAGTTTTACTATAAATAAAGGAGGTGATTATGTGGAGAAATAATCTTTAGATGCAGTGTGTCTAAAATAAATTGTTTCCTTAATTGGTTAAATGAAAATGGTCTTTACTTTCTGGATGACCCTCATACTTGAAGGTTGAAGATTCAAAAAATATTGCTGTTAAATTTTTCAAGCAAAGAAAAGCTTCTAAGCTGCAGTAAATTTAAGTGCCTTTTCTTTCAGAGACACATAAATGTTAATAATAGTACATTTTAAAGGAAAATAATTAGCCTTACCTGTCCTGGTTTGGCATTGTCACATACTGCAGTTTCATATGGCACTGTCACCTCAGGGGCAAATTCATTAACATCCAGAATATTTATAATAACTCTTACTTCGCTAGTTAGCTGTGGATTACCTAACAGAAAATTATGGAATGCATTATTTTATTGAAAATAAAAAAAAACACACACATACAGAAAATCTTCACCCTAGGCTATATACAACAAAATAATCCTGTCTGAAACAATTGTATCGGCCAAGTATATGTTCAGACAATATATGAATAGTTAACAAAATGTAAAGTGTTCATTTTGCAAGTATACAGTACAGTTCTCTGATGTTCTGCTCCACTCTAGCAGTTGCGCCATGATGATTATTGGTGTTGAATGAAGTTGCACAGTTATAATTAGGAATTGCTGAGAGGAAGACGTTGCTTCTGTGCCTGGAATTTTTTGTTTTGACAGACTGGTATCTCATGCCAGAAAGAAGAAGCTGGGAACTAAAGTGGGCTTTGCGAAAGGGGTCAGTGGCAAGCTTCTTGACTTTTTTTGTACACCTGCTACTGTAGAGGTCCTGTATGGAGGACAAGCAGTAGCCATTGATCATTTTTACTGATTGTATGATCTGTGTTAAAGTCTCTACTTTTCCCATACTATGTGTATGGTAGGTTGCATTTTTTCAGCTTCTTCAGGTAAATTCCCTAATATTCCCTTTGCTGATTTTTTTGATTGGGTAGAAGTACACTTACTTATTACTCGCTGACATGAATACATTTTTGGAAACTTCTAACTCTGATATGCAGCAATTCCAGTAATGGAAGAAGAACCCCTCAGGAACTACAGTTGCAATTTGAACTTAACCTTCGCTAAAATTAAATCATATTTCATATAATAATAAAGGAATTCATGCATTGATGCCTTTCACTAGTACATATAAAGTTTTGTATTTTATATATCTATAAATGATATAACATTTAGGATTGTAGCTCACTGACCACCCCTACTTGCAACAATGAACACTGTTTTGCAGGCTGCAAATGTTTTTACTTCTGCAGCTGTATTAGACTGTGATAAAAAAAAACACACTTTTCATTTGTATATGTTTGCACATATTTTAAATTTTACTATTTTTCACCATAGTGCCTCTTTAAGCGTGCTGCAGATCAGATGTTTCTGACGTTATCATCAGATCTGACTGTATTAGCCGCACACTTGTTTCCAAATAGATCAGCAGGGCTGCTAGGCAGGCAGGCAACTGGTATTGCTTAAAAGGAAATAAACATGGCATATCCCTCTCACTTCAGTTGTCCTTTTAGATGCATGTTGCAGACGGCTTGATTGCTACAGCATGTACAGTTGTGGTAGTCTGCGTAATCAGAAGCCACTCCACTGACTTCATCATTCTGAGCCCTAAACAGCTTTATACGATGAACTTTACACTACAAATAAGTCTGACAAAAGTGTCTGATGTTTACATATTTACATGTTTACATCTAACCTGTTAAAATTGAATGTCACTTTCTAAAGCAGACTGCTGCTCCAAACCCTTGTATTTGTTGTTTCTACCAGAATACAGAGGGCATGTTTTTTAATTGCCATTATTATGATTATTATTTTGCGTTAAATAACATCATCATCTAACAGGGGTCTGGCACTGATCCACAGTTTCCTGCCTATTGTTGTTGTATGCCAGAAAAGGCCTGTGTGCAATGTGCTTGAAAGCCCAGCTAAGGAATTGCTTGCAGGTTAGCTGTCACTTCCTTGCAGTGTATCACACAAACAGATAAAAAGAATGAATGCCCATAGCATATTTCTGATGCTATTAAATCTATCTTTATACAAGTGCTGGAGTTAGAATTAAATTGCAGTTCACTATATACTGTACATGTCGCACAATAACACTAAATTACTCTAATATAAACAGCATTTTTAGTTACTAAGCATTTCAATTCAAGCTGATCTTTAGATGTGTTTTTTCTCCAACCTGAGAATAGATGTCTAGTGTATTCATTTCCATACAGTGACGGTATCATACACATTTCCATATCTTGTAAAGTCTAACAAAGACCGACTCAAGTGCCTAATGTTCAAATGCCTGCTTTGCTGATGCATCTAGTGTGGCTCCAAGGCATCTATGACTGACATTAAATGCTATTTCATCACATTTGTTTTGGAAAACTACCACTGCAGTTTTCTGTGAACTTTAGAACTTGTTCTGCAATGAGTCAATGTTACGTGTCTCTGAGACTTGACACAAATTTCACTTGACAAAAGAATGTAATCGCTCTAAAAACACAGCTGAGAGGCAATCCTAACGCAACACTTCCAACTAAATATTAATGCAAAGTTTTGCCTGCGGATGAAGATATTATTGCATGTGTCAGAAGTTTTAGCATAGATTTGCCAAGTGTTTTACTGACACCATTTCTGTTCACAAACCATAGTTGACAGTTACAGAACAAAATTATTTTCGTAGGTATAAAATATTCATGATTATGACAGATGGGATCTACTGTGTTTGCGAGATGCTAGATGTCTGTGAAGGTGTTTTGATTCAGGGAAAGCTGAATAACCTAAATGCTCCTGCAGGCGCTTGTTTCAAGTTCTTGAGACAACGCATCTTTAGCTGGTTTTCAAAAAGCTTGACTGTGATGATACAGTGAACCAGTATATCTCAAGCTCCCTTGCAACGATTATCACACAGAACAATCAAAGTTTGCAAGCATGGAAAACATTTTTTTAATTATAGCATTGACATGATAAAGTATTTTGGAGAAATACTAAAAACCAAGTCATAACAGTACTTCCTTATAAATTAGATACAACTGCTAGTTTGTGGACTATAAGCTTACATGAACAAACATTCTTCAGGACCACCTAGAAAAGCAATAGCCCACCAAGACTATTCTAGTATTGTGGGTGAAAGCACAAGAATACATGTTTGAAACAACCAAGTTCTTATGAAACCTGTGAGTTGGATTCAGAATACCTCCATGGGAGATCACAGTGCTAGTTACCGGTGTTTTTTTGAATCTACCCGAGTGTGGTTAGAGGACACATTGCCCCAAAATTCATAACTGGTGGTCTTGAATCAAAGTAAATTTGAAAAAAATATTATATTATAGCTGTCATGTACTGAAAGAGCACAGGAAGGCGTACGTACGAAAAGGGCGTCGGGAAAAAAGGGCGCGTGGTGTAAACGATAAATGGAAATATCGTTTATAGAAATTATTGTGTAGAATTTCGTTTATAAATAGTGTTTTATGAATTTATAAATCACTAAATAATGTGTATGAGATCGGCAATTCTTAAAACGTTAATCTTCCCTGTTTGTAAAGTGAAACTTATGTTTTCGTTTATTAAAAACCCTCCCTGTACCTATCCCTAACCCCTAGACCCCCTGTTGGTGCCTAAACCTAAGACCCCCCTGTTGGTGCCTAAACCTAAGACCCCCCTGTTGGTGCCTAAACCTAAGACCCCCCTGTTGGTGCCTAAACCTAAGACCCCCCTGTTGGTGCCTAAACCTAAGACCCCCCTGTTGGTGCCTAAACCTAAGACCCCCCTGTTGGTGCCTAAACCTAAGACCCCCCTGTTGGTGCCTAAACCTAAGACCCCCCTGTTGGTGCCTAAACCTAAGACCCCCCTGTTGGTGCCTAAACCTAAGACCCCCCAGTTGGTGCCTAAACCTAAGACCCCCCTGTTGGTGCCTAAACCTAAAACCCCCTATGGATAATAATGTGTTACAGACATTAATAAATAAAAAATGTAAAGAAAAAAAATGTAAATTATTTTTTTGGGTGGATAATAATGTGTTAGAAATGTTTTAGAAATAGTGATTTATTATCTTCATAAACGTTATTCGTCACGGGCTCATTTTGTAAACTTAAATCATCACAAACATAGTTATAAATCCTTAAAAATCTCCGGGCGCCGTTATAAATCCTTAAAAATCTCCAGCGCCTTATTTTCTCCGTTCAGCGCAAATTAAACGATATTTATAATGGAAGTGAATGGGGCGCCCTTTTTGTCCACTTGTCTCATGCGCCCAAATCTACTGCTTCCCACAGGAAGATCACTACATGCCTGAGAAAAACAATTACCGGTATGTAAGATATTCTAATGCTGAACATGCAGCAATTAAAAAAAAATCTTAAAATATATTCTTTCTATACGGGCACACAATATCAATAACTGGCCAGTGTTCTCCCCAGGCTTTTTTAGCCGTGTGCTTCACCTGGCTAATTTTGTTGAGCACCCAGCTGCCATTGGCTCGCCTGCTCATACTTCTCATATGCTGTAAGCTTGCACTGTCCCTGCATTCTCACATTGTGCCCCACCTGGCTACTTTTTCATGCCACCAGCTGGAAAAAATTTTTTGTGTAGAACACAGCAATAGCAAAATAGCAAAAATGATGTATTACAAAAAACTGTTGTAGTTTAAGCCATAACTGGGGCCAGTATAACCAGTGCTATTAAACACTCATTTGTCTGCTCCCTGGTAGAAAAGGAGGAAGCAAATTCAGCCGTGGGAAAGAGACATGTGAGCCAACTACTATGACCTCAGCTTTTGGACCAAATGGACCCTCCATTTGGCTGTGTGTTGTTACCTTATATCATTGAAAATGCATGTAGTACCCCCAATGCACAGATGGGTGATAACTCTTCCTCATTGGACCTAGTCTCACAGTAAGCACCAATAGGTAGTTCCATTGGTTCTGCATATCTATGATCTGCTGTATCATGGAAAGTATAAGAGTAAGATGCAGCTTCAGTTTAAGTAAAGGGAATAAGGTGAGCCAGGTGCCTTTTACTCTAGGACAAGAGTCCCTCCACCTAAGTGTGTTTCATCACCCGATATAGTTACTCATGCAGGTAGTGCATACGTGTTTAAGTATGAACAGAATAATAGAGGCGCCAAAACAGGATAAAATGGGTTAAAAACCGTCTAAAAACGGAGGGGGTGGGTGGATCCACTTCCCTCAGTATAAATGACCAGGCTAAATTCAGCCGTAAATGATGCAAGAAATATTTATTCTCAAAAATTCGTCTCCAGTGCACTGTACTTGGAGACAAATTTTTGAGAATAAATATTTCTTGCATCATTTACGGCTGAATTTAGCCTGGTCATTTATACTGAGGGAAGTGGATCCACCCACCCCCTCCGTTTTTAGATGGTTTTTAACCCATTTTATCCTGTTTTGGTGCCTCTATTATTCTGTTCATACATATCTTGTCCACCCTAGGTGGACGGATGTATCCCTAATTTTTCCTTTCTATAGAGAGCGACTTTTTAAACCTGAGTGGGGTCAGGTAATAATTCTCCCCACCTGTTGTTACAGTGGTCGCCTGTGTGGTGACCTACACTTGTGAGTATAATCGCATTTAAATATTTCTCCACATTGGTTGAACATACTACACCAGATTTGGCTCTCGGTCTTTTTTCCTATCTTTCAAGCATACGTGTTTAAGGTTCACAAGCTGGTCACAGATCATTGTGCAGATGGCAATAGTTTGGTCAGAAAGCAAGGTATTAAAGGACACCCAGAAAGCAAGAATCCTGTTTTGGAAATGTACTCCCTCTACCGGGATCTTTTTTCTGTGAAAATTCTGGTGTTCTGCAGGACTTTGGATTTACCTAATGAGGTGTTATCAATCAAGTCTAATGCCAAGCTGGAGAGAGTAATCAAATATGGAGAAAAGCCTTCAGGCAAGAAGACAATACAGACTGCCACTAGTGCAGCAGATCAAAAAGGGGGTGCCACGGAGGAGCTCTAAATACTTCTAACAACAGTGGCCATGGTACTTTGAGAAGACCAGATATATTTATCATCTTTACTGGCAAGGTGCTTCTTCTCATTGCTGAAGGTTGTAGTGGGTTGGCTTATGAGTTGAGGGTTTCTCTCTACTACAAGCTCCTATAAAATAAGGGCAGGGTTAGTATAGCTTGGGTTGGGAGTGGGAAACAAACAAACAAAATAAAAAAAAACCCTAAATAGATGAGAACTGCAGAAAAACGTACAGTATTTTACACAACAAAATGTTGTATTTTATGTGCAAATTATGCAAATGCATTTATTTATGTGCATGATTTCTTAATAATTCATGCAAAATGTTGCTTGTGAGTGTTATTTCTTTTTGAATTCTAAGGTAATGTAAAGGCTGAGGAAAAAAAACCCACATAAAATCACATGTGAAATTTACATAGAATTGCTTCTTGATTTTTTGGGGGGGGAATTCTACTGAGTTATAGATGGCTACAGGCTCAAACTCTGAAACTGAGGGCTAGTTCACAGTGCTCAGTTGCACTGCAGAAGAATTCTGCATGTCTGTAAGCTCTCTGCCCATATAATGCCATGGGCCTGTTCACAGTACAACGTTGTAATGGAAGGTGTTATTCTAACCTGATGCATGCAGGGTTTGTATTAAAGTCTATGTCCAGTCTCCATTGCAGTTCACACTCATTATAATGTGTTATAACGCATGCGTTACGCAACTGACCACAGTGAACATAGCCTAAGGCTAGGTTCACAGTGCTCAGTTGTGTCACAGAAAAATTCTGCATGTCAACTTACTGCCCATACAATTCTTTAGGCCTGTTCACAGTAACTGATCACATTATTCTAACTTGCTGCATGCAGGCTTTGCATTAAAGTCTATGTCCAGTCTCAGTTGCAGTTCACACACATTTTAACACATGCACAATGCAACTGACCACTGTGAATCCAGCCTTAAACTTTTTTTTTTTTTAAATTACATATACAAAATGGATTGTTAAACAATTGTGTATATGCTTCTTAACAGAAGTGGAGTTTTCCCATGAACATCTCTGAGGATGGATTCACAGTGGTCAGTTGCATAATGCACGGGTTATAATGAGTGTGAAGTGCAATGGGGACTTGATATAGACTTTACTACAAAGTCTGCAATCAGTTATGACACAGTACTATGAACAGGGCCCATACAATTGAATGAGTGAGTTGTCAGGCAGAATTATTGGACAACGCAACTGAGCACTGTGCACTAGTCCTAAACTTTCTAATCCAGTTATTTGCTTGTAATCAATAGATTCAAACTAAACAAACTAAATCAATGAATCTGCAATAAACCACATTTGTGATAGTTTAAGCATGTGTGCATACTCACTTATTTTGCTTGCAATTATGGAAATATTAAATTGTGCAGTGCTCTCTCGATCCAGGAATTCATTTGTGGCTATAGTTCCCTCAGTTGGATCAACAGAAAAGTTATTGTTCATATCACTGTGTACATCAATAGAATATCTGTAAAATAAAAAAAAAAATATTATATATTAGATATAAAGGAAACATCTTTTTGTGCATATCTCAAGCATACTTGAATCTAAGCTTATTAATTACAGTAAATATCAGTATTGTACATGAGAAAATATAAAAAAGTATACAGAGCTTTAAAAAAAAATCATGTTAGTATTACATTTCTGAAAATTCAAACCATAGGCATTTCTGACACATCCAGTGGAACTTTAGAATTTGAGGTTTAAACCATTGTGGATTCCCTTTAAAGTGTACCTGAGACGACAAGGTATAAACGTTTTATGTGTACCTGGGCTTCCCCCACCCCCCCAACCACGCTGATTGCTCCCTCGCTATTCTCCTTCACCTTCTGAATTGCCCGGTAGTAGGTAGTAGTACTGCGCAGGTGCAGAATGCTCCCAATAGGAGCGTGACGGGGAGGGGGGGAGGAGCGTAGCCGAACCGTGCATGTACAGTGCACACCGACTCTTGAAACTAATGGGGCATCAATACAGAAGATTTTATACCCTGTCGTCTCATTTTTACTTTAAGCAGCAGTTTTGCAGAAGCTTGAATAGAGCAATGGATGAGATTAGGAAATGCTGACTGTGAAGAGATGAGGTCCATACACCAAGAGAAGACCGACAATGGGTTGACAACTCATTCATTCCATTTCAAGCAGTATAAAAACTCCATCAAAGAGAAAACAGCAGATCTACACACCACATTAAGCACATTTCTTCCCCTGTACACAGCTAACCTTGTCATTGCAGAGAGGCTTCCAGAGAAGACTATCTCACAAGGGTCATATTATGCTGGGCATACACAGAGTTTCTTTTCCTTATCAATCGAGCCGCTGATGGCTCGATTGATAATATCCGACAGGTCCAATGACCTGCCGGATAGATTCCCCGCTCGATCCCTGCCAATAGAGGAGAATCGAGCGGCTGATAAGGAGCGCCGGCGGGGATGAGCGGGAATCGATCTGCATGGACGAGCGGGGATGCGCCAGCATCGAGCCAGCGGCTCGATCCGGCGCATCATTTCATCCGTGTATGCCCAGCATGAGAGGCTGTTGTTGTTTTAGTTACAGAAGTTTCCAGCAAAACCTAGCTAGTTCTGGTCTCATCTGAGGCCATTGTTTTGAGTAAGTAAACAAGGACATAGACAAAATCAAAAACAGATCTCAATTACAACAGCTGTTATTCAAACAAAACATAAAACCAGCATGATACATTTCAGAAACATCAAACTGTACAAGACCCAGCATAATCCTATTACAGGATTACAGGTTAGCCACACCAACCAGTTTAGGCTTTTACATTGTTTGGCAATTCTAAAAAACTACTAAAATCTCTTGAAGGCCTGCAATGGTGTGATAATGTCTATCACACCAGTACATGCCTTCATCCATGTCATTATGTGGTGTTGGATAGAAATCTCTTCTTATGCCTGGCACACACAATGAGATCTTCTGGCAGATTTACTGTCAGATTGATTATTTCCAACATGTCCAATCTGATTTCAGATCGATTTTCTGATTGATTTCACATTCACTGCTATGGAAAATCAATCAGAAATTAGATTGGACAAGTTGGAAATAATTGATCTGACAGTAAATCTGCCAGACAATCTGATTGTGTGTACTAGGCATAAAGGAGGCAAAAATCCTGGATGCACACCTGAATTTAAAGGGCATATAGCACAGTTCTGCATTTCATAGAAAAGGTGAGAAAAAGGTGGGGTAAGAATCTAGTTAAAAACGTTAAAGAGAACCCGAGGTGGGATTTAATTATGTTACTGGGGCACAGAGGCTGGTTGTGCACACTAAGACCAGCCTCCGTTGCCCCATGGTGTGCCTCCATGTCCCCCCTGCGCGCCGCTATACCCCCGCAGTGCTGGCGACATGCAGCGCGTCGCCAGCACAATGTTTACCTATGCGCTGTCAGTCAGCGCCGCTCCCCCGTCTCCTCCGCATTGGCGCTACCCGCCCGCGTCACTTCCCTCCTATCAGCGGTAGGGAAGGGACACGGGTGGGTAGCGCCGATGCGGAGGACCGGGGGAGCGGCGCTGACAGACAGCGCATAGGTAAACATTGTGCTGGCGACACGCTGCGTGTCGCCAGCACTGCGAGGGTATAGCGGCGCGCAGGGGGGACATGGAGGCACACCATGGGGCAACGGAGGCTGGTCTTAGTGTGCACAACCAGCCTCTGTGCCCCAGTAACATAATTAAATCCCACCTCGGGTTCTCTTTAAAAGCCATCTTTAGGCTATTTTGGCTAGAGTGGAGAAGCATTTGAATCTATGTCAGCTGTATTTTGTTTTCTATTAGCATCCCGCCCTAAGGAGTCTTCCACTCACGTTCAGTCCCTGTGACACCACAGATTTAAATTGGAGACCTTGAGGTTCTTCCTCTTCTCCACTCTACAGAATGTTTTAGTTTTTTTTTTTTTCCTTTCATAGATTGTGATGTGGTCCCACTTGATCCAATATTCCAATATTAAAAAAAAAAAAAAAAAGTTTTGAGTGAAGTTTGGGTTTAAAGACAAACTTTCAGATGGACAATGTACTGGAAAGTAAAATATATTTTAGCAAGCTGTAAAAACAAATGTACACTTATCACAGACTGTTACCACATTTATACACATTTACCTCATGTATTTTATTTCTAGGTCTTTAAATCTAAATACATTATAAAGTGGGCTCAATAGGTATTAACCATTTCAGCCTACAGTGTTGTTTACCTTATGCATCCGAGCAACTTTCACCTCCCATTCATTCGTCAATAACTTTATAACTACTTATCACAATTCATTGGTCTATATCTTGTTTTTTGTTGCCACTATTTGGCTTTCTTTGGGTGGTACATTTTGCTAAGAATTATTTTCTTCTTAATCCATTTTAACAGGAAGATTAAAAAAAAAATCATTATTTCTTAGTTTTTGGCCATTATAGTTTGAAATTAATACATACTACTGTAATTAAAACTCCTGTATTTTATTTCCCCATTTGTCCCAGTTATTACACCATTTAAATTATGTCCCTATCACAATTTATAGCGCCAATATTTTATTTAGAAATAAAGATGCATTTTTTTCAATTTGCGTCCATCATTATTTACAAGTTTATAATTTTTTTAAAAAATATAATAATATACTCTCTTGACATGCATATTTAAAAAGTTCAGACCCTTAGTTAACTATTTATGCTTTATTTTTTTTAATTGTATTTTTTTTTTTATTAAAAAATGTATTTGGGTAATTTTTGGTGTGAGAGGTAAACAGCTAATTTTAAATGTAATATAATGTAATTGTTTAATAAAAAATGTATGTGGGTGTAGTTTACTATTTGGCCACAAGATGGCCACAGTCAAAAAGTCCTGCAAGCAAACAATCTCGCTTCCAGGAATTAGAAAGAGGACGGGAACGTTTTTTTTTTTTTTTGCAGAAAGACCGCGGTCTCTGATAAGAGACCAACATTTTTTCTGCAGGGGACTTAGATCGATAAATGGGAAGTATATTTCCATTCATTGATCAAGAGGCTAACGGCAGGTGGCGGCAGTGCGTGCGATCGTGCGCCTCAGGCAGCAGGAGCTGCACAGTCTATCTAGACGGATATATCCGTACAGATAGAACAAAGTGGTTAAGTACTGTCAAAAAATACATGCAGCTTGGGAACCTTTTTTTCCATATATATTTTTTTTTTCTTTATGTCATCACTTCTAAGTTACACCAATTATATATTGCACTATTTTAAGAATATAGTTCCTGCATTTCTAAAGTATAATTTTCTTAACCAACATTTAAAAATAGATTTGATTTGATCTTTAATTAAAAGCTTCTCAGTGGGTGACCATCACTGTGAAGTATAATCATTATTAAAAGCTATAATTGAACACAGATGCCAGCATCTTAGTACTGTATGTGTTATAAATGAAGTACATGATTGTATTGACTCAGATACTCCTGTTTTTTTATTAGAAGATAAGTTAATAATAATAATAATAATAATAGTAGTGTCCACACTCTAAGGTACAGGTTAGACTGGTGGAGGGGGGTGGGGGCGACAAGGGGAAGATAACTGCATCTGCAAGCAGTACTTGTATAAAGATTAGCAATTTGAAAGTGCCCGGCTGTAGCAGGTCAGATTGAAATAAGGTTAGTATACATTAATAATATACTGCACATAAGGTTAGTATACTGCTTACATCACAAAAGACTGAAGGTAGGTGATATGTGTATTTATTGGCACTTGAAACAATGGGGATTCTTTTGGTAATTTTATAATCAACATAGAGGGAGACGTCAACCAAGCAGACAAGGAGTGACAGAAACAAGCAATATGAAAGGATTCTTCCAGAAAAATAAGTATCCAAAGGAGAGGTCTGCACACAGTCTTTGCAAAGCAAAAGTGCAAGTTTTTTGCTCCATCACACACATGCAATGTTCATCTGACCAAGGGGCCGATGATCGTTTCGGGGCCTATAGGGGTCCCCTTTGTTAAGGCATGGGCAGAAAAAAAACATATATGTTCTTTTCTGCCTATTTTCTGGTTGGTTAGGTTTAGGCATTGGTTATTAGAGATGGCCCAAATGGTTTGCCGGAGAACTTGTTCGCGCAAACTTAGCTGGTTCGAGTTCGCGGTGAACCACAAACACTTAGCGAGTTTGACCCGCCCTTTATACTACATCATTGGGCTAACCTTTGACCCTCTACATCACAGTCAGCAGACACATGGCAACCAATCAGGCTGCACTCCCTCCTGGAGCCCCCCCCCTTCCCTTATAAAAGGCAGCAGTGTCTGACATGTTCTCACTCTGTGTGCTGCTGTATTAGTGAGAGAAGGGAGAGTCATTGGAGAGATAGGGAAAGCGATAGTTAGGAGGTTTGTTAGCTTACTCCTTGCTGATATTTGTTGATGAAAAGCCCCCCAAAATAGCTCTTCTGAGAGCTAATGTTCTTCTAATGTGTTTTCTTTTTGTGTGTGTGCCACTGACACTGCATATACAGCCCTGTCTGTCACAGCTGGCCCTTGCTAAGTGCTGTACTGTGCCAGGCCCAGCACACTCAGTGCATACCTTTCACTGCCTCTGTGTGACTGCACTTTGTATTATACAATACCACCACCAGTCAGTGCATACCTTTTCCCTGCACCTGTGTGACTGCACAATTGTATTATAGCAGCAGTCAGTGCATACCTTTTCCCTGCACCTGTGTGACTGCACAATTGTATTATAGCAGCAGTCAGTGCATACCTTTTCCCTGCACCTGTGTGACTGCACAATTGTATTATAGCAGCAGTCACTGCATACCTTTTCCCTGCACCTGTGTGGCTGCACAGTTGTATTATAGCAGCAGTCACTGCAAACCTTTTCCCTGCACCTGTGTTACTGTACAATTGTATTATAGCAGCAGTCACTGCATACCTTTTCCCTGCACCTGTGTGACTGCACAATTGTATTATAACAGCAGTCAGTGCACACCTTTTCCCTGCACCTGTGTGACTGCACAATTGTATTATAGCAGCAGTCACTGCATATCTTCTCCCTGCACCTGTGTGGCTGCACAATTGTACTATAGCAACAGTCAGTGCATACCTTTTCATTGCACCTGTGTAACTGCACATTGTATTATACCACCAGCAGTCAGGTCAAAAAAGTGTTCAGTACCTCACCTTTATCAAAATGAATGAGGCATGGATCCCGGAGGGCTACTGCCTGTCCTAAGACTAAGTCAGTCCCCACACACAGCATTTCTACCTGCACGCCGTGTGACTGCCTGCCCGAAGACTAAGTCAGTCCCCACACAACATCTCTGCCTGCAGGCCGCTTGACTGCCTTCTCCGCCACCACCAACAGAATCCAGGACTCCAGGTGGATTCCTGAATTTTTATGGCCGCTGCTGCTACCAAACATAATAATCATTTTTCTGGTGCGTGTACATGCCTAATTTTTCTGGCTGCACTGCAGCTGCAACAACAAAAAAAAAAAGGCGTGTACATTCCCTTCGTGATCGTTACCTTGCCATGGTGAAGGGGCTTGCGTATCACAATGAAGCAATGACCGGCTATATGAGTGTGTTGATGGGCACAACTGACCCAAGATAATAAGGTTGTTGCTTCATTGTGGACAGTTGTTCTGTCATTGAGCTACCTCAGCCCTACCATATGGGCTTGAAAACCGCCATCGCCTGCACTCTCGCCATCGAGCTGTTTGCGGTGCGTTACACAGTGAGTTTGGTCTGACAGTGCGAAGCAGTACACTACTTACACTAACTGCTGATCCATGTATACACACGCAAGATGTTTTCAAACACTTTAGGCCTCCAATTTAGCAATGCAATGTGATTTCTGCCTTTTAGAGATTACAACCCTGCTGTACGTCAAATCTGTAATTTTCCCCAGGACTTTTAGCATGTATCCCACGCTGCCATGCCACTCTCCGGGTGTTAGACCCCTTGAAACATCTTTTTCATCACTCTTGTGGCCAGAAACAGTGTTTGTAGTTTTTCAAGTTCGCCTGCCCATTGAAGTCTATTGCAGTTCGAAAAGTTTGCAGGTTCACAAACTTTTTCGGAAGTTCGAGTTCCAGGTTCGCGAACCGAAAATCAGAGGTTCAAGCCATCTCTCTTGGTTATGGGGGATGGTTAGAGTTTTACATTGGTTGGAGGAGTCAGTTAGGGTTAGACATTGGTTGGGGGGGTGGGTGTTAGTTAGGATTAGGCACCAACAGAGGGAGAGTTAAAATGACAGTAAGGTCAGGTTAGGCGATAGTAAAATATCTGTAAAAATTACAGATATTTTACAGTCTTATAGGCTCACTGCAGCAAAAAAAGTAAGCAGTTCAAAACTGACAGGTTTTGGACTACTTCATCTCCTCACAGGGGATTCTCAGGGTTATCTTTGTTTTCAAAGGCATTCTATGAATAGCAGTTGCTAAGTCTAACTGCCAAAATAGTGTGCAAGTGAGTAGGGTGCTGGCTGGTATCTTACTATTTTGGCAGTTAGAATTAGCAACAGTGCAGTTTCTAGGCTAAAATGCACCCAGGGCGAGTGTGTAAAAATTGCGCCCCCCTCCCCCCCCCCAAGCAAGGTATGGGTGCCCGCAGTATAGGTTAGTCAGGTCTAGTTGCACTTAGTATAGGTCCCCCCAGTGTAGGTAGCCAAGAATAGGTACCCCAGTATAGGTAGCCAGGCATAGGTGAGCCAGTATAGTTGCCCCCGCTATAGGTTAGCCAGGTAGGTGCCTCCAGTATAGGTAGCCAGTATAGTTGCCCCCAGTATAGGTTAGATAGGCAGACGCCCCCGGTATAAGTTAGATAGGTAGGTGCCCCAGTACAGGTTAGCTAGGTGGGTGCCTCTAATATAGGTAGCCAGAATACTTACCCCCAGCATAGGTTAGATAGGTAGGTGCCCCCCAGTATAGGTTAGATGGGTAGCTGCCCCCCAGTATAGGTTAGATTAGGTAGCTGCCCCCCAATATATGTTAGATTAGGTAGCTGCCCCCCAGTATAGGTTAGATTAGGTAGCTGCCCCAGAGCGTAGGTTAGATTAAGTAGGTGCCCCCCAGTGTAGGTTAGATTAGGTAGGTGCCCCCCAGTGTAGGTTAGATTAGGTAGGTACCCCCCAGGGTAGGTTAGATAGGTAGCTGTCCCCCATAATGGACAGGGGAGCCGGAGCCGCGGGGAGGGCAGCCAGACCTCTCCCTCCCTCTCCTGGGGCTCCCTCCATGCTCCCCCCTCAGATGCAGAGCGCAGCAGCAGCCAGGGAGGGAGCGCTGTATACAACATACCTCCCTGCGTTCCAAGCGCTGCTCTCTCGCCGCCGGTCTCTTCCTCTCTGCCTATACGATGATACACACGCTGGTTCCGGCTAAACAGGAACCAGCGTGTGTATCATCGTATAGGCAGAGAGGAAGAGACAGGCGGCGAGAGAGCAGCGCTTGGAACGCAGGGAGGTATGTTGTATACAGCGATCCCTCCCTGGCTGCTGCTGCGCTCTGCATCTGAGGGGGGAGCACAGAGGGCGGCCCAGGAGAGAGAGGGAGAGGTAGGGCTGCCCTCCCCGCGGCTCCGGCTCCCCCCTCCATTTCAGCGCCCACCTCCCAACAGCTCCCAACAGCGCCCCGGGCGGCGGCACGGGCCGCACGGCCCTAGAAACGGGCGTTATTAGCAACTCCCAGTGCTGGATTTACCATAACACACTGTAGGCTCGTGCCTACAGGCGCCTGGTGATGGTAAAGCAGCTCACTCCCCTCCCCTAGTGCCTCCCTCCCTCCTTCCTTATACAGAGTCCTGATGAGAGAGTAATCAAGAGGTTACTCACCCAGCTCTTGACATTCCACTGATGAGATCTCGCTTTAGTCAGGGGCACATCTAGCTACTTAGTATTAAGGTAGCCAGAGGTACACTCAATATTAAGACACTTGGGGCTACCTACTCTGGGCAGGAGAAGAAAGGGACAAGTGACATTGGGGCCAGCCAGCACATTTGTGGTGCGGTCATCGGGTATTTGTAGGTTTGTGGATGGCAAAGTGTAGGGTGCCAGAACATTTGTGCCTAAAGGCTCCTCTGATGTAAATCTGGGCTTGGCAACTGCCATTCAGGAAATGTTTTTTTTTCTTTTCTTTTTTTTTGCTATAGTGGTCCTTTAATTACACAGAGCCTAATATCAGAATATCAGTAACTGTAAGGGATGAAGAGGGCAGTCTCCATATCAATCTCACTGAACGCTTCAATAGAACATATATATGCTAGTACAGGTCCATGATGTAAATGATCAAAAAGATGTAAGCACATTCAAGATGAATGACCATACCTGACAGGACTGGTTCCTATGTCTAGATCTTGTGCTGTCACAGCTCCTATGATAGTGCCAATAGGAGTGTCTTCATACACTTCCATTGTGTAAAATGGCTTGCTGAAGATTGGAGGCTCATCCACATCTAACACATTTATTTTCACAGTTGCTGTGTCTTTAAATGGTCCCACGGAGCTGATATGATGATCCACATGAGTATTGGAGGCTTCTACTTTAAATGTGTATGCTTTTTTTGTTTCAAAATCCAGTGGCTGAAACACAAGATGTATGGTTTTAGGACTTTTTCACTGTCAAAATCACAGTGGCATTGCTTATATTAAAACAGTCTAGCAATTTGCGCAGAAACAAGATAAAGACAGATAACCATTTAGAGAGCTTACAAAAGGATGTGAACGCACTAGAATTTTAAACAAGCCTTTTGGCTCAAGGATCTCTTCACATCCTATTTAATGTGTTGCCCTTTTTGATGAGGCAAAAACAATTAGACCATAACAGCATTCTCTGGAATGGTTTCCTTATGAGAATCTCTGAAAAGGGGTCACTGCTGAAGAAAATGAAAAGATTCTTATCCAAGCCTGACATCTAGTGGTCATACACTAATTTGTCCATTCAACATTTATCCCTATTGGTGTTATCATAAAACTGTTAAATGCTGAAAAAGTATGAAATAAAAGAAATTATTATTTATGTTTACTTTATGGATTTCATAGTTGTGTCCTTGCTGACTGATATACAGGTCTCTACTTAATTTTTGTGCTATAGTGTTAAAGCACTTCAGTACAGAATAAATACAGTAGATTATTACTGTTTTTACTATTTTTTTTTAGGAAGAAAGTATTGATAAAAGATTATTTTATTATGTTTGTATAATTGATGTTTTTCATAGTTGTGGTTTGTGTTCTTGCTGACTGATATACTGGTCTCTTCTTAGTTTTTGTGCTGTAGTGTTAAAGTATGTCAGTATACAATATATGGCTTATCCAGGGGCGCCTAAAGCCACTGGCACTAAAGGCAGCTGCTTGGAGCGGCATGAAGGGGGGGGGGGGCGCTGCTGCGGGGGGGGGGGGGGAGAGACTGCGGCTAATCGCCGCTATTGCAATCAGCTGCAGCTGCGCTTGTGTCCGATCGTGGTTTATTTACACTCTGCAGTCTGTATGCACGCCCCCCACCCAGGCCCAGCCAATAGACTTTTAGCCAGGAACCTCTCACTAGAGTCCCACCCACTCCACCTCCTCCTAATCCCCTGTCCCACCCCTCTCCCTAGCAGCAGCCACACGATTTGTTTACTGCTGCGTGCGGCGCCACCTCTAACTCCGCCCCTGCCAGCCAGAAGTTTGGGTCCCTAGGCTTGCCGCTGTCTGACACATCCACTATGCTTCGCTTCTCCTGTGCCCACCTGTGTGATGAGCAGGCAGAGGTGAAGGTGAGCTGCAGGGGGGAGACTGGAATCAGCGCAGCAATGCTGATCAGTGCAGAGGAGAGAGAGGAGGACAAGGCAGCTGTGCACTGTGTGAGCCCAGAGCTGTGTATATCGGCATTGTAACATATGAGCTAAATGATGCTGATATACACAGCTCTGAGCAGCTCATAGTGCACAGCTGCCTGTCTGGAGACTGACACTCCCCTGCTCTTATCAGCTCTGCTGCCAGGAGATCGTCACTCCTGATAAAAACCCTCACTGACCCTCACCTGCTGGGTGGGGGGAAGTAATAAAAAGCAGCATACATGCTAACAGTGGGCAGAAGGGTGGGGAAGTTAAACATTGACACACAAGTTAGAGCAAGAATTACTAACACGGAAGTTTTTTTGTTTTGTTTTTTTAACTTTGGGAGATATTATGCAAATTATTGTACAAACCTCTCCTTGCAAAATACCCTTCTTTAAAAGTTAAGGACAATTAGCTCTTTCTCCATCTTTGTGTGCCCCAAGAAGCAGCATGAGTTGGCAGTGGCATAGCTAAGGAGCTATGTGCAAGTTTTACATGGGCCCCCCCAAGCACTCTTTACATAACAATTGATACGGCGCACCAAAACCTGCCAATGGCAATTACAGTGTCAGAGGTGCAGGAAGGGGATGGGGAACAGTTTGTTAATGATCACTACTATTCAAAGTATCTATAGAAGTGATTATTACCAGCACAGGACCAACAGAGAGCTACTACTGTGATAGCGAGTGGACCCTTCGAGGCCCCTCTAGCCCCAGGGCCCTGATGCGGTCGCTACCTCTGCACCCCCTGTTGCTATGCCCCTCAGAGTAACTATCTAGGACTTTGCTCTGGGAGCCCATACATCTAGCCATGATAGGTAGATCAACCAAGAGACAGATTTCTCTCTGAACGAATCTGATCAGAGAGAAATCTGTCAGCTGCCCATACACCACAGGCTGATTCCTGATCAATTTCATGCTGAAACTAATCAGCAATTGGTCTTGTGATGCCGCATCTGACCACCCGACGCCATCCCCTAATGTAAAGTTTGTCCCCAGGTGCCCTGTGCAGTATAGGTTACCTGGCAGTGTCCGTTTCTGCTCTGGCTCACATACATGTGCCCTACGCCGGTGTATATGTGGGTGTGTATGTGACATCATATGTGGGTGTGTATGTGTCCCCAGGTGCCCTGTGCAGGATAGGTTACCTGGCAGTGTCCGTTTCTGCTCTGGCTCACATACATGTGCCCTACGCCGGTGTATATGTGGGTGTGTATGTGACATCATATGTGGGTGTGTATGTGTCCCCAGGTGCCCCCAGGTGCCCTGTGCAGGATAGGTTACCTGGCAGTGTCCGTCTCTGCTCTGGCTCACATACATGTGTCCTACGCCGGTGTATATGTGGGTGTGTATGTGACATCACACAGCCAGCCACATATAGGCTGGTAAACACGTAGGGCACATGTACTGTATGTGGGGCAGAGCAGAGACGGAGCCATTGGCGGACACAGACAGGTAACGTATACTGCACGTTACGATTATTTTCTGTGAAAGATTGCTGCATTAAGATTATTTTCTG
This sequence comes from Hyperolius riggenbachi, assembly GCF_040937935.1. Taxonomy (NCBI): domain Eukaryota; kingdom Metazoa; phylum Chordata; class Amphibia; order Anura; family Hyperoliidae; genus Hyperolius; species Hyperolius riggenbachi. The sequence goes on from NC_090650.1 coordinate 237,137,146, forward strand.
ATGAAACATTGCAGCATTATGATTATTTTATGGTGAAACATTGCTGCATTAATGTACCCCTGACGCCAGTATTTTTAATATGTTTTCCTTCCTGGTGCTGTGTGACTAGCAAACATCCTCCCACCTCCAGCACTCCCTGCAGCCCCCGTTCTGACATTACATATGGGCAGGGAGGAAGTGGCAGTTCTTCCTCCCTGTGCCAGTCATCAACTCAGCCCCCTCCACCTGCCGCTTCAGTTCCCGTTATGATCTGCTGCACACAGCACGCAGGGGAGCTGCGCTGTGTGCGGTCTTGTGGTGATTGAGGTTGGAAGGATATCCGATCTCAATAATCACAAGTCCGCACACAGCGCAGCTCTGTGGCCCGCTGTTTTCAGTGGTTCATGAGTGGAACTAGAGCGTCAGGTGAAGGGGCTGCATTATGGATGGGCAGAGGGGACGAGGAACTGCCACTTCCTCCCCGTCCATATTCGACGTTCTGCTCAGTCGAAGATTACGACTGAGCACAATGGGGTCTACAGGGGCACTGGAGGGGGTGGATGGTGCTGTGTGCTAGTCACACCACACCAATAACGTAATCGATATTAAAAATATCGGGACCAAGGTCTGGGTCAGGGGTACTTTAAGATTATTGTCATGGGGGGGCCCTCCATGGGAGGGGGGGGGCACCACGGGAGGGGAGGGGGGGCGCCACAGGTTTTCTTGCCTGGAGTGACAAAATGGCTAGAGGCGCCCCTGGGCTTATCACTGTTTAATCTGCACAGTCTGAATGCAACATCTTCATTTATACATCTGTCAGGTTGTGAAAAGTGCTAAAACAATGAATTTATACAGCACTGACATCTTTCACAGTGCTTTTACAGGGTACCGTATATAGTCTTGTCACCAGGGGCGTAACTAGACTAAATAGGCCCCCCCTGCCAAAGTGATAGCATGAGGCCCCCTTGGTTCCATAACCCCATGAGGGTCACATGATTGGGAGCCGGCAAATGGCAGCAGAGCGTGTTCTGTTGTGAAGAAAAATTACAGACCCTCACACTATACGCTACTTTGCATGGCAGGAGGAGGTGACAGGGACTTTTTTTGAGCAAACGGGAGTTTCTTTGCCAATTGTCTGCACTTGTGGTTGGATGTGGAGTTCACTATCTACCTCCTACTACAGTTTATAGGTTATTATTCCTGCTATTCTCTCATACTATTTTTTGTGGTGAAACAGTTCATTTAACATGGTGCTTTTTGGGGATTGCTAAAAGTTAAGTGAAATAAAAGTTGTTTGCAACTGCAGTAGCACTACAACACGGTAACGACACAATCTGCTCTTTCACTCACCCTTCAACAGTCCACACTGTGATCTGATATGGCCCACATAAGGGCTGCCAAATATTTCCAGCTAATAACAGAGCTTTTTTTTTTTTTTTTTTTTTTTTTAAGAATCCAGTCTAGGTTTGCTGGAACACACAGGATTCCCACTGCTCTCCCACTGCTCTTGGTCTTGCTACTTGCATGTTACAGTGCCAGTGGAAGACACAAAGAAGCCAGTTACATTGCAGAGAAAACACCGTAATTGTCAACATGTTTGAGGGAAACACATCGCCTTTTGACATTAAACAGGGACATATGACATCCGCTGGCTTCTTAAAGAAAGACGCAACACCTGCTGACACGTAACAAGCTGCAGCACTTACTGATGTGTTTTAAAAAATGCATTACCTGCTGACACACCTTTTGAATTTTATTTTTGTATTATAAGGTATAAAAAAAAAAACCACAACATGACACCCCAGAACACATTTTTTATTCATTCATGTTATTTTAGTAAATATTTAACTATTGTCTGTTAAGTAAAATTAAATCAAATTTATTTTCTCCTTATAAATATATTTAACTCCTTTAACTTTTTATCAGGATAGGGGGATCTGCGTTTCCCTTATTATAAAGGGGCTCCCAGCTTCCACCATAAGCTTAAGCAGTACCCGCCCACATGTGTGGTGGTGTGTGGTGGTTACCCACCACACCTCCCTTAGCACAAGGTGGGATATGAGCATCTTGCCCACAATATCGGTAAAGCACAGTTTGCAAAGGGAGGATGGAGGTGGTGGGGCCTTTTCTGCCCTCTTTTGCCAATTGCTTTCAAATTTTTTGGACCACTTGGTTTGGGGTAGCATAATTGGAACTCATGTCAGTGGCTTTGCATTGCAATTATTAGTTGTACAAGACTGCATACCAGACAGGGAGTTTAAGGGGCTTGAAAGCTGAGCACCTTACTTGAGCAAGCAAGTGTTGGTCATAGATGGTTGGGGTTCAGCTTAGTGAGTTCCTAGGCACCATCACTGGGCCACGTGTCTTAGACAATCAGCTACATTTTGTCTAGTAAACATGAATATGCCAGCTGGCTTCTGTCTAGGAAACGTGCATATGTCGACTTTTGGCAAGCACACCACCAATTCAGAGTAAACAGACAATCACCTTTTGTTTATCAAATAGTAAAGTGGTGTGCACATGCTGGATACTCTCAACTGAGGCAGCATTCCAGGGCTGCCTCTGCCAAGATCGTACTGTGTATACAGCTGCCCCAATCCCCCAGCCCCCTAATGTATAAGCAAGAGATCTAGGCTGCGGAACCATCTTGTACATTGTTCTCCTTTTTAATCCCTTCCAATCCATGACACTTCATGATGAGCATCATCTATCCACTCCCTTCATAGCAACAGAATGCATCACTAGACTGAAGGCTAGCGGAAAGTCTGTACAGAACGTGACCTTGAACAGCTGCCAAAGAGATTGAGTCCTGATTCCTGGGTTTGACTGTAATTGTACATGTGTGTGTACATACTGTAAGTTTAAAAGTAACCTTGCACCTTATATTATTTACTCCCCCTGTTATATAAAACCTTCTATTTTCTTTAAAGATTACAGCATTGTCTTTACAGCTGTGATGTTAACAATTTATTTCTCTAATCTCCAGTTATATTCAGTCTTGTTCAAGTAGGTGAATTAGCCAGAAACCTAAAGTGAGTGTTTAATGCCTGGTGCACACCATGCAATTTCCCATCAGATCGACTGGTTAAATCAATAATTTCCAACAGGTCTGATCAGATTTCCAATTGTTTTTCCAATCAATTTTCCAGTCATTTCCGTACAAAATTGATTGGAAAATCGATTGGAAACCTCAGTCCTGAAATTATTGGTTCGACCTGTCGATTTGATGGGAAATTGCATGGTATGTACCAGGCATTACACCTTTTCAGCTGAAAACATGTAAAGGACATTTTTTTAAAGGTATAACATTGAAATTAAATTCCTATAGAGTGTCCAAATCATCCTATGGCCTTTAATGGAGTACATAGAAGTGCACAGAAGAGAATTGAAGTTTAACTGTGATAACTTAAGCACATGTCATGTCATGTGCAGTGAACCTGCTATTTCTCCCACAGCACATGACAGAATGCTTAAAATCAATAAGCTTCATTGTACATTTGTTCCAGTGAACTACCTACACTGTTGGTACATGTGTTTATTATAACAGAAATGTGTCAGATCATCACTACGATTGTCCAGCCAGCACACTGTGTTGTAGATCAGGTAAGCAATAAGTATCTTACAGCTATCAATGTTCCTGATCTGCCCCCTTGAACCAGTAGATAGCTGTAGCAGAATTATTGTCTATAATATTGACCAATGACCACACCATTTTAACCAATCTCTTAACATTTTCCACACAGCTTCCACCCATGCCCCCGCCAGCAACAGTAATAATAAGCCTGTCCAATCGATGTTTGCTTGAAACTTAAGCCTGGTACACAGCTTCAATTGTAATTGGCCAATCACTTACCAATTTTACCACTTATGAAAGTATATCTACACAATCTGTTGATAATATTCAAAAATGTGTTCACCCTCATACTACATGGGCGTAGTAAAATTGCCCAATCATTAGCCAATCAAAATTTAAAGTGTGTACCAGGCTTTAGGTAAAACATGATCTGATGTGAACACACACAAACACCATATATACAAATGTACACATAAACATGCCATATACAAACACACATGTTCACACAATGCAAAAGTACTATACATAAACCTACACTCAGACTGAACACACATACAGACAAATAGAAATACAGAAATACAGAAAATATAATTTTCCTGGCTGTATGCTTAAATTCTAAATTCTGCATCAATCTGCTTTTATGGTATGCAACTGATTCATTTTCCTGGCTGTATGCTTAAATTCTAAATTCTGCATCAATCTGCTTAATTATAAGTGTTAATAATTGGGGCTTCTTCCTGTGCTATAATTTGCCTATTTCATTTCATTAGTCACAATTTGCATATCTTTAGACTGGCCCTGCCTCTGTGTGGCTAGAGTCTAGTGTCTAGTATATTAGCTTGTTAGCATCAATCTAGTCAGGGATATATTAGCAGATCATATAGTCAGCATGACCTTGGTCAGCAGTGTATACATTTAAGGGTATACATTTAAAGGGTATTCATTTTAAGGGTACTTTAGACAAACAGAATTATACCAGAATTGAGCCAGAAGGGAACATAAGTGAACTAGCACAAAACTCTGGGCTGTTGTTCATCTGCTGATTTTCTACACCCTGCAAAGTACCTTCAATCCCGCCCGTTTCTTGGGCTGTGCGGGGCGTGCCGCCGCCCGGGGCGCTGTTGGGAGGAGGGCGCTATAATGGAGGGGGGAGCCGGAGCCGCGGGGAGGACAGCCCGACCTCTCCCTCCCTCTCCTCTCCCGGGTCGCCCTTCGTGCTCCCCCCTCCAGACTGCAGAGTAATGCGCAGGGAGCGCTGTATACAACATACCTCCCTGCGTTCCAAGCGCTGCTCTCTCGCCGCCGGTCTCTTCCTCTCTGCCTATTCGATGATACACACGCTGCTTCCTGTTAGCCGGAAGTAGCGTGTGTATCGTCGTATAGGCAGAGAGGAAGAGACCGGCGGCGAGAGAGCAGCGCTTGGAACGCAGGGAGGAATGTTGTATACAGCGCTCCCTGCGCATTACTCTGCAGTCTGGAGGGGGGAGCACGGAGGGCGACCCGGGAGAGGAGAGGGAGGGAGAGGTGGGCTGCCCTCCCCGCGGCTCCGGCTCCCCCCTCCATTATAGGGGGGCAGCTACCTATCTAACCTATACTGGGGGGCACCTACCTAATCTAACCTACGCTGGGGGGCACCTACCTAATCTAACTTACGCTGGGGGGCAGCTACCTATCTGACCTGTACTGAGGGGCACCTACCTAATCTTACCTACACTAGGGGGCACCTACCTAATCTAACCTACACTGGGGGGCAGCTACCTATCTAACCTACACTGGGGGCAGCTACCTATCTAACCTACACCGGGGGGCAGCTACCTACTCAAACCTACACTGGGGGGCAGCTACCTACTCTAACCTACACTGGGGGGCAGCTACCTATCTAACCTACACTGGGGGGCAGCTACCTATCTAACCTACACTGGGGGCAGCTACCTATCTAACCTACACTGGGGGGCAGCCACCTATCTAACCTATACTGGGGGGGGGGGGCACCTACCTAATCTAACCTTTACTGGGGGGCACCTACCTAATCTAACCTACACTGGGGGGCAGCTACCTAATCTAACCTATACTGGGGGGCACCTACCTAATCTAACATACACTGGGGGGCAGCTACCTATCTAACCTACACTGGGGGGCAGCTACCTGTCTAACCTACACTGGGGGGCAGCTACCTATCTAATCTACACTGGGGGTAGTGTTGGGCGAACAGTGTTCGCCACTGTTCGGGTTCTGCAGAACATCACCCTGTTCGGGTGATGTTCGAGTTCGGCCGAACACCTGACGGTGCTCGGCCAAACCGTTCGGCCAAATGGCCGAACTAAGAGCGCATGGCCGAACGTTCCCTGAATGTTCGGCTAGCGCTGTGATTGGCCGAACGGGTCACGTGGTTCGGGCCCGAACGCGCTCTGATTGGCCGAACGGTCACGTGGTTCGGGTAAATAAATACCCGAACCACGTCATATCTCCGCCATTTGTCTGTGGTTTTAGCTTTGGGTAGGCAGGCAGGGTAGTTCGCTCTCCAGCCACGCTAGCCAGGGTCCCCCCCAGTCATTGTGTGTTGCTGCTGGGAACAGTAGTACACCGCTCGCTCAGCCACACTATATATATAGCATTGTTTACTGCCACTGTGTACCTCACTCAGCCACGCTATATATAGCATTGTGTTTTCTGACACTCTGTGTACACGGCTTAGCCTGGCTATATAGCATTGTGTGTACTGCCACTGTGCACCTCGCTCAGCCACGCTATATATAGCATTGTGTTTTCTGACACTCTGTGTACACGGCTTAGCCTGACTATATAGCATTGTGTGTACTGCCACTGTGTACCTCGCTCAGCCACGCTATATATAGCATTGTGTTTACTGCCACTCTGTGTACACAGCTCAGCCAGACTACATAGCATTGTGTGTACTGCCACTGTGCACCTCGCTCAGCCACGCTATATATAGCATTGTGTTTTCTGACACTCTGTGTACACGGCTTAGCCTGACTATATAGCATTGTGTGTACTGCCACTGTGCACCTCGCTCAGCCACGCTATATATAGCATTGTGTTAACTGCCACTCTGTGTTCACCGCTCAGCCAGACTATATACCATTGTTTACTGACACTCTGTGTACACGGCTCAGCCTGACTATATAGCATTGTGTGTACTGCCACTGTGCACCTCGCTCAGCCACGCTATATATAGCATTGTGTTTTCTGACACTCTGTGTACACGGCTTAGCCTGACTATATAGCATTGTGTGTACTGCCACTGTGCACCTCGCTCAGCCACGCTTATATAGCATTGTGTTTACTGCCACTCTGTGTACACCGCTCAGCCAGACTATATACCATTGTTTACTGACACTCTGTGTACACCGCTCAGCCAGACTATATACCATTGTTTACTGACACTCTGTGTACACGGCTCAGCCTGACTATATAGCATTGTGTGTACTGCCACTGTGCACCTCGCTCAGCCACGCTATATATAGCATTGTGTTTTCTGACACTCTGTGTACATGGCTTAGCCTGACTATATAGCATTGTGTGTACTGCCACTGTGCACCTCGCTCAGCCACGCTATATATAGCATTGTGTTTACTGCCACTCTGTGTACACCGCTCAGCCAGACTATATACCATTGTTTACTGACACTCTGTGTACACCGCTCAGCCAGACTATATACCATTGTTTACTGACACTCTGTGTACACGGCTCAGCCTGACTATATAGCATTGTGTGTACTGCCACTGTGTACCTCGCTCAGCCACACTATATATAGCATTGTTTACTGACACTCTGTGTACACGGCTCAGCCAGACTATATAGCATTGTGTGTACTGCCACTCTGTGTACACGGCTCAGCCAGACTATATATCATTGTGTGTACTGCCACTCTGTGTACACCGCTCAGCCAGACTATATAGCATTGTGTGTACTGCCACTCTGTGTACACCGCTCAGCCAGACTATATAGCATTGTGTGTACTGCCACTCTGTGTACACCGCTCAGCCAGACTATATAGCATTGTGTGTACTGCCACTCTGTGTACACCGCTCAGCCAGACTATATAGCATTGTGTGTACTGCCACTCTGTGTACACCACTCAGCCAGACTATATACCATTGTTTACTGCCACTCTGTGTACACCGCTCAGCCAGACTATATACCATTGTTTACTGACACTCTGTGTACACCGCTCAGCCAGACTATATACCATTGTTTACTGACACTGTGTGTACACCGCTCAGCCAGACTATATAGCATTGTGTGTACTGCCACTGTGTACCTCGCTCAGCCACGCTATATATAGCATTGTTTACTGACACTCTGTGTACACGGCTCAGCCAGACTATATAGCATTGTGTGTACTGCCACTCTGTGTACACCGCTCAGCCAGACTTTAAAGGCATTGTGTGTACTGCCACTCTGTGTACACCGCTCAGCCAGACTATATAGCATTGTGTTTACTTCCACTCTGTGTCTGCTGGGCCTGGGAACAGTAGTACACCGCTCACCTGCCACTGTATAGCATTGTGCTCTGTGTCGCTGCTGGGAATAGTGGTACACCGCTCACCCGCCACTGTATAGCATTGTGCTCTGTGTCGCTGCTGGGAATAGTGGTACTGTATAGCATTTCTGTACTGCCACTGTACTGCTACCAGTCAGCGTGTACTGTAAGGATAAGTGAAATGAGGAAGAAATCCGGTGAAAGAGGAAGGGGCAAGGGAAGAGGTGTTTCCCCTGACGGTTCACGTACAGGCCACAGGGGAGCACCCAAGAAAACCCACTCAATACCGCCCATGTTGTCCAGGACAACAACCCTCACAGATCCAAAAGAACAGGACCAGATAATTACTTGGATGACCTCTCAAGCGTCCAGCAGTGGGTTAAGCAGCACCAGCACATCACGCACGAGGTCCGAGTCCTCAGCCAGTTACAAGGAGCCAGTGGGCACAAAGCTGACACAACCGGCAGCGACACCACGCACACAACTGCCAGATAACCAGTCCGATGAATTACCTCAGGACACAATGGGGTATTCGCAGGAGCTATTCTCAGCCCAACAAACTTCCACCTTTCAAAGGTCAATGGAGGAACAGCCAGAAATGTTGTGCCCGGATTCACAACCATTAACTGTGGGAAATGCACCGCACACTGAAATACAAGGCGAGTCCGAGGAGGACTCGGAAACCCAAATCCCAGAGCAAGTTGGGCAGGAGGGGTTGCAATTGCAGGAGGTCGGCCGACAAGATCTGGAAGACGATGTTGGAGTGAGCTACGCAGAGGTTGTTCTGGGGAGCTCTACTCCACGGCGGCGGCCCCCCACAATGACATATGACGAGTTTGAGGAGATGGAAGAGGAGGGTATGGACAATGTGGACAGAGACCCAGATTTTGTTTGTGAACGAGAACATCGCCGTCGTAGCAGCAGCACAGATGAGTCTGTTGAAGAACCCACTGCTGCACGAGTTCACCTTGTGCCACAAGGTAGGCGGCGCGCAATTTCAGGCACCACAAGCGTGGAAGTTCAAGTGAGAGGCAAAAGAGGAGCAAACAGAAATCGCCAGCAAGGAGGCAGGTGCTCCAAAGTCTGGGCTTTCTTTGAAGACTGCACTGAGGATGTTACCATGGCGATTTGCAAGGTGTGCAAGACCCGCCTGAGCAGGGGGAAAAGTATTAACAACCTCTCCACCACCAGCATGAGCCGCCACATGCTATCCAAACATCCCACTCTGTGGGCAAACGCGGCAGGACAGGGTACCAGCAACACTGCCTCCCTTGGGTTCACCAGACTCACCACCAGACCCGCAGACTCAGCAGCAGCAGTAGCCCAGCCATTGCGTGGTTCACAACATTCACAAACATCAGACGACGCTGACACTGTCACTTTCTGGAGTAGTGCTCTTGAGGTCTCCCAGTGTTCATCAAACACAACAACCAACAGCCCTTCCGTGTGCAGCGCTACGGTTCAGTTGTCTGTGTCGGAGATCTTTGAGCGCAAGAGGAAATTGCCAGCAAATGACCCCCGGGCCGTGGCAGTAACAGCCAGCATAGCCAAGCTTCTGGCCTGCGAAATGCTGCCATATCGAGTGGTGGAGACAAACAGCTTCAAGGGCATGATGTCAGTGGCCATCCCACGTTACGTGGTTCCCAGCCGCTACCACTTTGCGCGCTCTGCAGTGCCTGAGTTGCATGAGCACGTGGTCAGCAAAATAACCCGAAGCTTGAAGAATGCCGTTGCCTGCAAGGTTCACCTCACCACTGACACTTGGACGAGTGCGTTCGGACAGGGTCGATACATCTCCCTTACCGCGCACTGAGTGAACCTTGTGGAGCCTGGCAGCGATTCCTCACCTGCTACGGCGCGGGTGTTGCCCACGCTGCAAACAGCTGCACCGCCGTCCCTCCCACTGGATAACAACATCAGCACCTACCTCTCTGACTCCTTCTCCTCCAACGCATCTCAAAGCTGTACCTCATCCGGAAACGCTAACCCAGCAGCAGTAGGATCGTGGAAGCAGTGCAGCACAGCTGTTGGCATGCGTCAGCAAGCGTTGCTGAAGCTGATCTGCCTTGGGGATAAGCAGCACACAGGGGAGGAAATTTGGAAGGGAATAAAGGAACAGACGGATTTGTGGCTGGCACCGCTGGACTTGAAACCGGGCATGGTTGTGTGTGATAATGGGAGTAATCTCATTCGCGCTTTAAGGTTGGCTAAGCTGACACACATCCCTTGCCTGGCGCACGTGATGAACCTAGTAGTTCAGCGGTTCCTGAGGACATACCCAGGCGTGGCCGATCTTCTGTTGAAGGTGCTTCGAGTGGCCAAACATTGTAGAAATTCCAGTACTGCTTCGGGGGCACTCGCCAAGATGCAGGAGCGCTTCAATCTCCCCCACCATCGCTTGCTGTGTGATGTCCCTACGCGCTGGAATTCTACGCTGCACATGCTAGCACGCTTTAGTGAGCAGAAGAGTGCAGTGGTCCAGTACATGACGGCGCAGTACCGAGGCGCATCCGGACAGCTGCCAAGCTTCTGTGGATCCGATTGGGCCAACATGTTGGACCTCTGCCAAGTCCTCCAAAATTTTGAGCAATCCACGTTGCTTGTGAGCAGTGACAACTCTTCAGTCAGCATTACCATACCACTGCTGTGTTTACTGAAGAGGTCAATGTTGAAAATCAAGGAAACAGCTGTCATGATGCAACTGGGGGAATCTGAAGGAGAAAACGATCAGCGTGATGGTACCAACATCAGGCCATCCGCCTCAGGGAACGCTGGCCCCAGCAGCTATGACGAAGAAGAGGAGGAGGAACAGCTGGAGTTGGAGCAGGAATTTCATGCCACCACTGACGAGGGCCAGAGCGGTGCACGTTGGACTTCCACAATTCAGCGCGAATGGTCAGCAGAAGCAGACCAGGAGGAAGGTGACGACTATGATGCATCACAACAACTATCACAACGCTCACAAGAGGATGATGAGGATTCTGGTAGGACTCTTGCACACATGGCTCAATTCATGCTAGACTGCATTGAACGCGACCCACGCATTGTGCGCATTCTGGACAACACCAATTACTGGGTTTATACCCTTCTGGATCCACGGTACAAACACAATGTTCCAAAACTGCTTGAAGAAAGAGTCAGACAGGTCAAAATGGAAGAATACCAGCAGGCCCTTGTGGAGACTTTAGAGAGGAGATTGACATCCTCCCCCTCCTCTAGCCAGTTGTACGCCGACAGACTGACTTCCGCAAACCCAGGACGACCAGGAGGGCAGCAAACAACGCAAGCCGCAGCTAGTGCCCAAAAGGGAATGGTATCGGCAGTGTCCTTGGAGTGGGAACATTTTCTGACACCCATGCAGCAGCAGCCCACTGAACAGGAAGCGTGCAGATCCACCTCCAACACCGATCGCCTGGAGAAGATGGTCAAGGACTACATGTCAGATGACGTAGCTGTGTCGAACAATCCATCTGCACCCTTCAACTATTGGGTATCGAAGCTAGACACCTGGCACGAACTGGCAATGTACGCAATAGAGGTGCTGGCTTGCCCGGCAGCCAGCGTTATGTCGGAACGCTGTTTCAGTGCTGCCGGAGGCATCGTCACAGATCGGCGTATCCGCCTCTCCACAGAAAATGCAGACCGTCTGACTCAAATTAAAATGAATCAATCCTGGATTGGAAATGACTACGCAACACTCCAGGACCCCAACCAAGTAACATGACCAATGAACATCTGGGATGGTGTAGCGTTTCCGGTCCCTGTTTATTGAACCTCTCATCTGTATTACATTTATGACTGCATGGCGGCAAAAAGCATTGCTGCTATATCCGCACGCTTTTTGTCCTCATGCAAGGCCTGGGTTGTTGTGTCTCAAAAAGCATGGCCTTCTCCTCCTGCGCCTGCTCCTGTTCCATCACGTGTGCTGCTGCTGCTGCTGGGTTAGCGTTGCCGGTCCCTGTTTATGGAACCTCTTATCTTTATTACATTTATGACTGCATGGCGGTACAAAGCATGCTATCCGCACGCTTCTTGTCCTCATGCAAGGCCTGGGTTGTTGTGTCTCACAAAGCGTGGCCTTCTCCTCCTGCGCCTCCTCCTGTTCCATCACGTCTGCTGCTGCTGGGTTAGCGTTGCCGCGTGGTCCCTGTTTATTGAACCACTTATCTTTATTACATTTATGACTGCATGGCGGTACAAAGCATGCTATCCGCACGCTTCTTGTCCTCATGCAAGGCCTGGGTTGTTGTGTCTCACAAAGCGTGGCCTTCTCCTCCTGCGCCTCCTCCTGTTCCATCACGTCTGCTGCTGCTCGGTTAGCGTTGCCGCGTGGTCCCTGTTTATTGAACCACTTATCTTTATTACATTTATGACTGCATGGCGGTACCTCATGCAAGGCCTGGGTTGTTGTGTCTCACAAAGCGTGGCCTTCTCCTCCTGCGCCTCCTCCTGTTCCATCACGTCTGCTGCTGCTGGGTTAGCGTTGCCGCGTGGTCCCTGTTTATTGAACCACTTATCTTTATTACATTTATGACTGCATGGCGGTACCTCATGCAAGGCCTGGGTTGTTGTGTCTCACAAAGCGTGGCCTTCTCCTCCTGCGCCTGCTCCTGTTCCATCACGTGTGCTGCTGCTGCTGCTGGGTTAGCGTTGCCGGTCCCTGTTTATGGAACCTCTTATCTTTATTACATTTATGACTGCATGGCGGTACAAAGCATGCTATCCGCACGCTTCTTGTCCTCATGCAAGGCCTGGGTTGTTGTGTCTCACAAAGCGTGGCCTTCTCCTCCTGCGCCTCCTCCTGTTCCATCACGTCTGCTGCTGCTGGGTTAGCGTTGCCGCGTGGTCCCTGTTTATTGAACCACTTATCTTTATTACATTTATGACTGCATGGCGGTACAAAGCATGCTATCCGCACGCTTCTTGTCCTCATGCAAGGCCTGGGTTGTTGTGTCTCACAAAGCGTGGCCTTCTCCTCCTGCGCCACCCTCCTCCTGTTCCATCACGTGTGCTGCTGCTGGGTTAGTGTTACCGGTCCCTTTTCCTGGAACCTCTTATATGTATTACATTTATGACTGCATGCCGACAAAAAGCATGTTACCTGTGCAAAGAAAACAGACATTTCCCGCATTTAAAAGACAGTTTTCCCTTTGAAACTTTAAAATCGATTTTCTCAAAAACTATAACCTCTTTTTGCTAAAAAAAATTTTTCCTCTTGTACCCACTCCCAAGGTGCACATACCCTGTAAATTTGGGGTATGTAGCATGTAAGGAGGCTTTACAAAGCACAAAAGTTCGGGTCCCCATTGACTTCCATTATGTTCGGAGTTCGGGTCGAACACCCGAACATCGCGGCCATGTTCGGCCTGTTCGGCCAAACCCGAACATCTAGATGTTCGCCCAACACTAACTGGGGGGCAGCTAACTAATCTAACCTACGCTGGGGGGGCAACTACCTATCTAACCTATACTAAGGGGCACCTACCTAATCTAACCTACACTGGGGGGCAGCTACCTATCTAACCTATACTGGGGGGCAGCTACCTATCTAACCTATACTGGGGGGCAGCTACCTAATCTAACCTACGCTGGGGGGCAGCTACCTATCTAACCTACACTGGGGGGCGCCTACCTAATCTAACCTACACTGGGGGGCAGCTACCTATCTAACCTACACTGGGGGGCAGCTACCTAATCTAACCTACACAGGGGGGCAGCTACCTATCTAACCTATACTGGGGGCACTTATCTAACCTGTATTGGGGGCACCTACCTAGCTAGCCTATACAGGTGGCAACTATACTGGCTACCTATATTGCAGGCACCTACCTAAATAACCTATACTGGGGGCACCTACCTATCTAACCTATGCTGGGGCAACTATTCTGGCTACCTATATTAAAGGCACCCACCTAGCTAACCTGTACTGGGGCACCTACCTATCTAACTTATACCGGGGGTGCCTGCCTATCTAACCTATACTGGGGGCAACTATACTGGCTACCTATACTGGAGGCACCTACCTGGCGAACCTATAGCGGGGGCAACTATACTGGCTCACCTATGCCTGGCTACCTATACTGGGGTACCTATTCTTGGCTACCTATACTGCGGGCACCCATACCTTGCTCGGGGGGGGGGGGGGGGCAATTTTTACACCCTCGCCCTGGGTGCATTTTAACCTAGAAACTGCACTGCCTTCAATACCATATTGAACATACACCGGCTAAACATACAGCCAGCTAAACATACAGCCAGCTAAATTTAAGCACTGCACATCCTCTTACCAAACTATTGATGGTTTCACCGTGCCTCACCAACCACACCACTGCTGATCTTCGCTGGCTGCTCCACTGCTGAACTCCCCACCAACTGATCCATCGCCGACCTCCAGACAAGTTACGTCATTACCAACCAGAAACCCCATCTACCAATCACACACAACTGGACTTTTTTGCCATCATTGATGTTCTGCCAACTTCACTGCTGATCTCCTGTGGACTGCTCCTTACCAGATTGATTATTGATGCAACTTTGCTGAACCCCTTTAGCCACATCATTGGTGACATGTATCTCATCTTGGTCTAACTGCTGTTCCCCTGTCTATGCTTCCACTCTCCACACCCCATCCTACCTTATCCCTTCAGTGCAAAATGTATCCCTTCCCTCCTATTCACTCCCTGACCCCTCCACCATTTCCAAGCTATCTCCCTCCCCATCTCGCTATCCCCCATCACCACATGCTCTACCTCCACCTCCTTCTACACCTTGTCCCCCTTCTGTTTCCCCGCACCCTCTCCCCTTCTGCCCTTAGACTCCCTTTTGGCCCTCAACCCCCATGCACCTCCCTTCCCACCCCCCCACACTCTACCCACACATGCCCTCGGCATAACCTTATTCCTATCTATTCTACTACTAGGCATTCGCTCCCTGTTTGCTGTGGCCCCTGGAATGCCAGGTCCAGCCGCAATAAGCTGCTCTCTGGAACTCGCTCCCTCCAGCCACCAGACTCGCCCCCACCTTTAATACCTTCACACAAGCTCTAAAGACTCACCCTTTCATGCTCGCATACCCCCCTACATCAGCACCATAATATGTTCTGTTAGACACCCTCTCAACAGATACACCTATTGTCTCCACCCCCACCCTTTAGATTGTAAGCCTCTTGCAGGTCCCTCTCCCTTAGTTTCCAGCTTGATTATGCAATCTTACTAAAAATCACCCCTTTTGTGGACTAGAACCAGTGGCGTAGCATTGGGGATAGCAGCCATAGCGCTGCTACGGGGCCCCGCAGCAGCGCTACGTCACAGGGGGCCCGCAGCTGCCTGAGAGGACATCTCCTCTCCTATACCTAAGGCCGTTTTTTTTTTTTTTCCCCGCCGGTCGGGCGGGGCCCCCCTCCCTCACCTTGGCGCCCCCCCCGCCTCACCTCGGGTCCCCCCTCCTTTAATCAGCGGCGCGAGAGCGGCCGGCATATACAGAAAGCTCCTGGCGGGGGTAATCAGCCTCTAGAGGTTCAGCTGCCTCCGGGCTACGCTGTCTCCTCTGTATTGCTGCTCGCACCACTTCCTGGTTTATTGCGAGCAGCAATACAGAGAAGACACCGTAGCCCGGGAAGCAGCTGAACCTCTAGCAGCTGATTACCCCGCCGGAGCTTCCTGTATATGCCGCTCTCTCACTGATGGAAGGAGGGGGGACCCCAGGTGAGGCAGGGGGGATAAGGGTCAAGCCCCTACCCCACTAACTACTCGGCTACCTCCCCTCCCACCCGGATACCTAACTGCCCACTACCTAACTGCCCACCTGGCTACCTAACTGCCCACCCTCCAACCTGGCTACCTAACTGCCCACCCGGTGACCTAACTGCCCACTACCTAACTGCCCACCCGGCTACCTAACTGCCCACCCTCCCACCCGGCTACCTAACTTTCCACCCTCCCAACCGGCTACCTACCTGCCCACCCAGCTAACTAACTGCCCACTATCTAACTGCCCACCCTCCCACCCGGCTACCTAACTGCCCACCCGGCTACCTAACTGCCCACTACCTAACTGGCAACCCTCCAACCCGGCTACCTAACTGGCCACCCTCCCACCCGGCTACCTAACTGATGGCTACCTAACTGCCCACCCTCCCACCCAGCTACCTAACTGCCCACCCTCCCACCCAGCTACCTAACTGCCCACTACCTAACTGGCCACCCTCCCACCCGGCTACCTAACAGCCCACCCTCCCACCCGGCTACCTAACAGCCCACCCTCCCACCCGGCTACCTAACAGCCCACTACCTAACTGCCCACCCTCCCACCAGGCTACCTAACTTCCCACCCTCCCACCCGGCTACCTAACTGCCCACTACCTAACTGGCCACCCTCCCACCCGGCTACCTAACTGGCCACCCTCCCACCCGGCTACCTAACTGCCCACTACCTAACTGCCCACTCTCCCACCCGGCTACCTAACTGCCCACTACCTAACTGGACACCCTCCCACCCGGCTACCTAACTGGCCACCCTCCCACCCGGCTACCTAACTTCCCACTACCTAACTGCCCACTCTCCCACCCGGCTACCTAACTGCCCACTACCTAACTGGCCACCCTCCCACCCGGCTACCTAATTGGCCACCCTCCCACCCGTTTACCTAATTGCCCACCCTCCTACTCGGCTACCTAACTGCCCACTCTCCCACCCGGCAACCTAGCTGCCCACTACCTAACTGCCCACCCTCCCACCTGGCTACCTAACTGCCCACCCAGCTACCTACCTGTCCACCCTGCCACCCAGCTACCTAACTGCCCACCCTGCCACCCGGCTACCTAACTCCCCACCCGGCTACCTAACTGCCCACCCTTCTACCTAACTTCCCACCCGGCTACCTAACTGCCCACCCGTCTACCTATCTGCCTACCCTCCCACCCAGCTACCTAACTGCCTACCCAGCACAGTGCCGCCTGCACCGCAAATAGTGTACCAGCCTGCCCAACCACCCTCCCTCCAGGTAATTAATGTTAGCCCACTATAGACCTAACTACATATACTGTATTTTGTGGGGAAATCTGGCGACAATCTGATTGCATTTTGTGGGGAAATCTGGCGACAATCTGATTGCATTTTGTGGGGAAATTTGGCGACAATCTGATTGTAATTTGTGGGGAAATCTGCCAACAATCTGGTTGCATTTTGTTGGGAAATCTGCCGACAATCTGGTTGCATATTGTAGGGAAATCTGCCAACAATCTGGTTGCATATTGTAGGAAAATCTGCCAACAATCTGGTTGCATATTGTAGGGAAATCTGCCAAAAATCTGGTTGCATTTTGTGGGGAAATCAGCCGACAATCTGGCTGCATATTGTGGGGAAATCTGCCGACAATCTGGTTGCATATTGTAGGGAAATCTGCCAAAAATCTGGTTGCATTTTGTGGGGAAATCTGCCGACAATCTGGCTGCATATTGTGGGGAAATCTGCCGACAATCTGGTTGCATATTGTGTGGAAATCTGCCGACAATCTGGTTGCATTTTGTTGGGAAATCTGCCGACAATCTGGTTGCATTGTGTGTGGAAATCTGCCGACAATCTGGTTGCATTTTGTTGGGAAATCTGCCGACAATCTGGTTGCATTTTGTGGGGAAATCAGAACTCCCCACAAAATGTTTGGGTGGGAGGTCCGAGGTCCATGGGGTTGGAAGGTCGTGGGGGGGGGCATAATTTTTTTTTGCTATGGGGCCCAGTCATTTCTAGCTACGCCCCTGACTAGAACAATCTCTATTTTGACCTATGACAATGTATTATCAAATCATTTGCATGATCTTGTTTTGTTGTGAGTTTCCTGTATGTCCTACCTTGTATGTTAACCCTTTTATCTATTGTGCAGTGCTGCGTAAAATGTTGGCGCTTTATAAATACAATAAATAATAATAATAATAATAAATATACTTGAGCCCACTTTTAAATAACCACTATTGCAAAAAAAATATATAAATAAGTAAAACACACATGTATAAGACGTACATTTCCCCCAGAGTAAGATGCACCATACATTACTTTACTCCTATCTTTCTGTTGCTTACAGAAGGATGTACAATTCTGACAGATCTTTTTTTTTAACTAGATAAAATATAATCCTCAGTGCTTTCTATTGCAATCCTGCACACTGTGAAGCCTGTAGACACCCAATATTCGAGATAGGAATGTCTCCAAAAAACATATATGCAGGATTCAGGGCTTAGTTCATACATTGGGGGGGGGGGGGGGGGGGGTTACACTTACACCTTATTGCAACAACACTTTACATTACACTTTATTGCAACAACTCAAAGTCATTAACCTCCCTGGCGGTTAATTTATTTTTAAAAATGGGCAAAAATGCTTTTTTTTAAAAAAAAAATTTGTTTCATGTAAAGCTACCAGAGTGGTAGCTACATGAAACACCACTAGAGGGCGCATGTGGCCCTCTAGTGCGATCGTCGCCGGCATCAATAGCAAACAGGGGAGCGCGTATATAACGCGTTCCCCTGTTTGGCTTCTCCTGTCGCCATGGCGACGATCGGCATGACCTCATGGACGTCAGCCGACGTCCTGACGTCATGCGCACTCGATCCAGCCCATAGCGCTGCCCGGAACTCATTGGTCCGGGCAGCGCAGGGCTCTGGCGGGGGGGGGCCCTCTTCCGTTGCTGCGTGCAGGCGATCGCCGCAGAGCAGCGGCGATCGAGCTGTGCGCGCAGCTAGCAAAGTGCTGGCTGCGCGCACGGCACTTTGAATGGGGCGAATCGCCCCACCAGAAGCAAAGAAATCCTCCTGCGCGGCATAGCCCGAGCTCAGCTCGGGCTTACCGCCAGGGAGGTTAAAAGAAAACACAGCTCACAGCATAGGTCCATGCACACTGGACCCTTTTGAATCAAAAGACATCAGGATACTATTGCACAATAACCAGGAAATTGCCAAGTGCTAAGAAAGTCACCAGACTGTGGCTCAGAGAACTACCAGATTTCGGCCTTCGCTGAATCCTTGAATAACCTGGTTGCAAAGGAGAACGGGCACTCTCTGAACCACAGTCTGATGGCATTCTCAGCACTTGGCACTACACCGGTTATTGTGCAATACTGTATTGATGGTTTTTTAATGCAAAAGGGTCCAGTGTGCATGGGCCCATGATGTGAGTTGTGTTTGCTTTTAATGACTTTGAGTCTTTGGAATAAAACATAACCCCCCCCCCCCCTTCCTGTGTAAGAAATAAGCACTGACTCCTACACATATGTTTTTAGTGAGGGTCACTGTCCAGTATTGAGCACTGGATGTCTGCAGGCTTCACAATGTGCGGGAGTGCAATAGAGAGCACTGAGGATTATGTTTTATGTTTGATATACTGTTCTATAGTGGATTGGAAAACCTCTGGCTGCTGATTGATTATTATGACATCCACATACAGCACTACCAGCTTGTGAACTAGTCAATCTTCTTGTGGGGGATTTGCAGCATTTCCTTTAATCTTTACCAAAGCACCCCCTGGTAATTATCTGTATAAGGATACAGGCCAGCATCCCTACTCACTTTCCCGCTATTTTGGCAGTCGAACCAAGCAACTGCCATTCATTGATTGCTTTTGAAATTAAATAAAACCCTGATAATCCCCCATGAGGAGACTAGTCCGAGACCTGACAGATCTGTCAGATTTTTGCTGCCTACTGTGAGAGACAGTGCGATGGATTAAAAGTTTATAGTGCATTTTACTCATAAACAAATGTACATTTTATTCATATCATAAACATGCATTTTGAATTTTACAATTTTTCACAATAGTGGTCCCTTAAAGTGGTCTGAAAGCCAGCATTTCTACTTTGCTCTAAAGATTCTGCACAGCTTGAAAGCTACTATCCCAGAAAAAAAATCTAGCAAAACATCACTGAAATGGTTAAACAAAGTACTTTCTACTGCTATTCAGCTTCAAATCTGTATCCAAACTGGAGATAACAGTATCTTTTTTACTTGTTAAACACAAATGTATCAACACTGGAATGTAAACAAACACTCTCTGAGAAGCTGTCTCTGCTTTAGGCACACACAGTGTTCAGAATAGCTCATTAGAAGATTTTAATCCTACTAATATAATAAATGGGAAAGTTCGGATGTTTGGATGTTTGGATGTTTGGATGTTTGTTACTCGATCACGCAAAAACGGCTGAACGGATTTGAATGAAATTTGGCACACACATAGTACATTACCTGGAATAAAGTATAGGATACTTTTTATTCTCATAACCAAAAAGAGACAAATACAAATTTCACTGGAAAATGTAAACTGCAGCCATTTCTACACTGTTACACTGGAGGTGTGTTTAGCTTCTAAGGGTAGAAAGGTTAATTTGCATATATTCAGCAGTGCTGCACTGGGAGACATCTCAAGCTCACTCCAACCTAAATTATCGCAAATTCTTTCTGTTTTAAGAAAGCAAACTTTTTTTTTTCTTAACATCTTAGTAAGGGGGCTTTTAGGACCATTGTAGTCCCTTACACACTCCAATGAGTTCTGGGTCACCATGAGCTTGCTGGTTAGTCTGTACCTCTCGGTGTTACAAGCCCTACTGCATAGAGCTAAATCAATCCATGCCATGCACTGATGAGGATCAAACAATCCAAAACAGTCTGTATGCATGTTGGATTATTATGGCGCTGTACAAATTAACAAACTGACACATCATTGCATTCCAGCAGTTCTGAAGGTGTGTTTAGTTTTTAAGGGTAACAATGGTTAATTTGCATATATTCATCAGTGATGTACTGGGAGACATTTTAAGCTCACTCCAACCTGAATTATCGCAAATTCTTTCTGTTTTAAGAAAGTAAACTTTTGTTTTTCTTACTCTGTCAATGGCAGGTTTCTTAAACTTTGCACAGTTGGTCGCTAGATGACTGGGATTAATATTCAGAAAATATTCAGAAAAGTGGGTGGAGCCTACAAAAGCTAATCAGAATTCACCTATTGATTTTCAAAGGAGTGGAGCCACAGCCAATTAGATTTATTTCATTTCAATGCCAATTATTGATGCCAAAGACCACAAAGCTCAAAAACTAGGTCATCCTTGAGTAATTGTGTGTTAGGATTAGAAAAAGTGGGCAGAGGTAACACTAGCCAAATACATACCCGGGCGACCAGCTAGTATATAATAAAAAGCAATTATAATAGAAAAAGAATAAAATGCAATGTCAGCTTTCAGGGTAAGAAAAACTACACTTTGGAATCTTGTAATTTGTAAACAGACAATATTACTTATGCACAAAAGCAAATATGATAACTGTATGAGTAATAAAACGTAGCAAAACACATTTTTGTTGAATGTTATGTCAGAGTTTCCGACCACTTTAAGGTGGAAACACACCTGATCAATTCTTAGGTTTGTTGTAAACATGAAATATAACAAAAATATATAGAAATATGGACATGTTGATTGATGTTTGGTCCTTTATCAATCAAACATGGACCCAATATGTCCATTCCTTATCGTGTCGCATGTGCTGAGAACATGGAGGGTGGAGGCACAGGCTACCTGTGGATTGCAGCTATATGCGACAGCAGTTGAGGAGTAATCAAATTTAGAATATTGTCTAATATCCAGTGGTGCATGGTGATAGCCCAGGTAAAAAAATGAAATAAACAAATAATATGTATATGATACATAACAATTTAATTCCTGAACTAGCATATTGCTGAGTGTGCTGTAAGCAGTGTAACACTCTGCCCGTTTCTTATCATGTTACCAGTATATAAAGGCAAAGAAAAATTACAGGAACATAATTCATGGCATGTATAAATAGTCGTGCATTTAGTGATATCCTGGCGTGCCATGCCCAGCTGCTTTAGGGCTTATGTACGATGGAGTCTGCAGACAGCCTGGGTCAAATAAAGTTTGTGTTGAATTCGGCACAGCTCAAGCAGAGCTGTCACTCTAAATAGGCTTCATTACTAGCACTGGGCAACATGCCTGCAGTATACACGAGTGCATGCAGGAAGATGCAAATAGATAGGTCAAGTGCTGGTACACTACCCACAGGCTGTTGTTAAATGTATTAAGAGTGGCAATGAACTAGTAGAGAATGCTGAACACAGAGGAATCCTGACTGTGCTTGGGTACTCACTGAATACGTTTATACACTAGCGATAAGTAGGCTACAAAAGAACAAATAAATCTTGCAATCCAATCATTTTTATAGCTTTCAGTGTTTAAAAGCAGTTGATAGTTGTTACTGAAACCCATTTATCATTAGCAACTGTCATACGTACAGTATCTATCTACCTAATGCACAGTGCTATGCTATGCTATGGTAATATGATCATTGGGATTGCTACTGAATATAAAATATGTATTACTTTCTGTTAAAGTGAGTTATGGCCATAATAGTCTGCTTTGAAAAATAAGAAGGTGTGTGTTTATACTGTATAATACACACACACACACACACACACATAAAATAAATTAAGAGCTCCACACATAGCACAAAGAATCAGCTTTCAGATCATTTCCATTTTATGCTGAGCTGGTGACTGCACAAGGTACCAATGCTATAGGATCTTCCATACCTAAATGCCATGAAAAAATATCACCATATATACCGCACAGGAACAGGAAAGAAAAAAATGGTCTCGATTCCAATCATTATATTCTCTGCACCTAGGAAGCCCCAGACCGTAGCCAAGGTGGCTGCATATACAGTACATATAGTTAGGATTCTTTTTAAATGGATTTTTTTAAATGGATCCTGTCATGGATAAAAAAAGGCTTCACTAAAGAAACATGAACAAGGTTCCAATCCCACAGCCACTAATTCACAACCTTTCCCCAACCACTGCTACAGTCTGATATAATGCAGTAAAAAAAACAAAAAAAACATATATTGGTGTATACCATTGTCTATATTATTATGTACCCCATGTTTGTTTCTTACTTTGTTCGGTGCCACATAATATATTGGTGCTTTATAAATTAATAATAATAATAATAAATGTTTCAAAACTGATGATTTTTAATAAATCCAGGCCAAGTTTGTAGATGTGAATTTATGCTTACAATGGATCTTCAGTCTGGAAGAACTTTAAGAAATTTGAACTTAGGACTGTTTTACTACAGGACTGCTGAGATCTCCACGTTTCTAATAGGGAAATGATGACTGATCTAGCAAACCTGGTCTACATAAAAAACAAACAACAACAAAACACTCTGTTCTTAGGTGGTAAAATATTGCTTCTCCCTTGTAGGGTAGTTGAATGATTGCAACATTAGCCATTGCCCCAACCTTGGAATTTAAGAACAGTCAGCTTGTATAAATACCAAATTGCTTTGGATTTTTATATTGAAACTGCAATTTCTGATGATTCATGTAAAGTTCACTAGTGGTTATTAGTCAAAATCTTGTCTGTAAATATCCCTCTTTTAACACAAGAATGTCCAACACCAGTCCTCAAAGGCCCTGTCCATGCCAATGTTTAGAATGGACAGACAAATGGAGAAAAGGGTTCTACTACTCTCTTCCATGAATCAGATCTTTCCTGATTTAGTCCCTTCAAATAATTTGTAGACTGGTGTTGGATGTCCCTGCTTCAAATGAACATGTATGGGGCAATCTGACTGCAGAAATACAGTAACATATCTTTGCTGAGAACCCTCTAACAAAAACCTCCTTCTGCCAAAAGCCCCTTTCTTATACCCAACCTTACCTTAAGTGTACTTTTTAATACTACTAACCTCAGCCTATTCTGTTGCCTAACACTAAGGGCCAGATCCAATTAACTTTTTCTCCAACGTTTCTCATAGGCGATATTTTAGCATATTAGCAAAAAAATAGATTTTAAGCCACCAGCAAGCAAGAAAATACTCAGGATAATTTTGACAGTACTTTCATCTACTATTTGGTACTATTTCAATTGCAGAGTGGTGAAAAGTTATTTTAAACAGAAGATGAAAATTATCTCCTAGGAGAAAAATTGAATTGGATCAGTCCCCAGGTCTCTTTATCTAAACCTGAAACTAACCAATGCACAACTTTTGTCATAACTCAGTTTGAACTGATGAAACACAAATTTTGTTGAAATTCATGTTTCAGCATCTGAATTGTAGGAGGTGCACCACATTATGCCCTAGCTCTTCCATAATGTCCTATTCCACCAATCAAAGTCATGATTAGGAGATTAGTGACTCATTTTTAAATTTCTGTACACAGATTTATGTATCCCAGTTCTGTGTAATACATCTATAGCTGTTCTTGCATGTTTTACTACACACAGGCTATTAGCGTAAATGAGCATTCTGTCTTCGCAAAATATAATTTTCCAAATTTGCATAATACATTTTAGTACATTATTTGCAAATAATATAGTCATTTCACAAACACATACAAAATATAATGTTTGTCTTTATAAAAAAACAAACAAAAAAAAACCCTGTATTATTCCAAATCTCTATAACACATTTTAGTTCATTATTACAGATAATGTCTTTTCTGTAATAGTTTTCAGACAGATACTGAAATACAGTGTGAATATGTTTATAAATGAAAAATATAGTTTTTTGGATTGCACCTTTTGTTTTGAGTGTTACAGGCCACATTACCGCATTTGGTAATGCTGAAAACAGCTGAGTTTACAGAGAATTTAGTAAAATGACAATTCATCAAGGCTGTTACCTCATGGCAAGCTGAATTTACTGAGCAGTGAGGTAAATTACCGACTTGTGCGATAGACACCTCACCAAATGTCAGTAAATGTCAGCTCATCAAGGTTACAGCATGTGGTAAACATATTTACTGGCTGCTCTCCTCTGTAGAAAATCAGCTTTGAATGTCTTCCATGTGGATATCCCCATGATTGACAAAATCAGAGAGCTAACAGGAACAGCCTCTGTCTCCTGCAAATCCCTGTGATTGGATCCGAAGCCTTCACTGGTGGGTCCAGCTTTTCTACCCCCAGGCAGCAAGCAGAGAGATCTGAACGAAATAGGCTTCCCCTGTGGCCATTCGGCCATTTAAGCCAGTAGGCTCCTGTTTGAAGAGGCAGAGGGGGATTTCTTAAGCATGGCGTGCATAATGTCTCCTGGAAGTTCATCTAAGCTGTGGTAATTAAATAAAAGACTAATGGACAGATTCAGATTGAGCAGAGGCAGTATAACAAAGGGATGTTGGGGTGCCTCTTAAGCTACCCATACACTGGTCGAATTCTACCATCGATTTACGGCTGATTCGACTGCTCTGACTGAAT
This sequence comes from Hyperolius riggenbachi, assembly GCF_040937935.1. Taxonomy (NCBI): domain Eukaryota; kingdom Metazoa; phylum Chordata; class Amphibia; order Anura; family Hyperoliidae; genus Hyperolius; species Hyperolius riggenbachi. Next base: position 237,162,453 of record NC_090650.1, read on the forward strand.
CAACTAGAAATTGATGCAGCAGGAAGCATGATCCATCGACTAATCAATCGATTTCTGACCGATTTTGATCAATTTACTTGATCAGTCTGGACGGAAAATCTAGGTCGATCGGCTGCCGGCAGCAGATTGAAGGCCCATAGGGTTGCATTGGATTGAATAGCACAACCCTGCATTTGGATTGATTTTCAATAGATTTCATGCTGAAATCTATTGGAAATCTGTCCCCACAAATCAGATACATTCCTGTCAGATTCGGCCAGACAGGCATCTGACAGGAATCTATCTGATGGTCGAATCGGGTACCATTACTATTGTAATGCTGTCTCTGCATGGAGAACAGAGACAAATACACACTCTTTTGCTGTTACTGAACAGGTTGTTGTCAATGGGCTTCGGTAAATTACGCACCCCTACCGCACCTATGAAAATATTAGTGAATTAGCAAAAAAAAAGTCTAAAATACCAAATGCAGTAATTTCCCGACATGTTTTTTTTATCGTACAGCCTTTGATGAATTGAGGCCAAAGTCATCAAACACTCTGTGGCAGGAGGGGGCCATGGCAGAGATGATTATGTTACCTGTATCACCATGCTCCCAACAGTTCTTTCTTCACAGATGGAACTTCCCAGAAGGAGTAAGTGTCAGGAAGATGGAGCACAGAAGCAAGAGGCAGTGATAGAAGTAACCTAATCCTCACTTCTGTGCCCTCTCATACACACATAGGTGAATGTCACCTTCTTGTAAAACTGTGCTTACCCATCCCTACTTGACTGTTATGAGGGTTCTTTCAAAACAGCATACTTGGTCCAGTGAGGAAGGTATCCACACAACCAGAAGGACAGGATCATGATACATCATGTACTGATACCAAACACGTTATTTCTTCAGCACAGAAAGAAGACCATATAGGCTTAGTGTGCCTATATGGCTCCACAAGCTATTCCTTACGGGAGGTCCACAAACCAGAGAGGTGCTGCTCACTTTGAGGCTCAGTCCTTTCAGTACAAGTAAGTGGCAAATAATGAGGTGTCTGACTCAACATGGAGTGAAAATTAGAATCAGCAGAGCCATGGGTGGGGATGATTAGAAAAAAAACTGTATGTTACACTGTATCAATATTCGGTGATAGGAAGCAAGTCGGGCAAGTGCAGTGACAAAGCATGGCAACTATGAGCTCTCAGTCACACGCATGCTTCCTTGTTTTAATTTGCCACCAGAGCTACACATTAAAAACTATAGCCCACCACCAGTTCTAATTTTAGTCTTAACAGTTTTTTTTTGTTTTTTTTTTGTTTCATCATTTCTATGTCTACAGAATGAGTCTTGAAGCACAGTAATAGATTTTACCCACGTTCTTTATTATGTATTCTCAGATAGTGTCTCCATCTGCTACAATCTTGGGCATCCCTGTTTTAGACACTTCTGAATATATTCATACTTTCCAACACATTTTTCAAGCTAAAATAACTATGGATGCATAACAGAAAGTCATTTAACAGAAAAGACTTCAATGGGTTAGTGTACTTTTCACATTATTATTTAGTATTTATATAGTGCCAACATCTTTTGCAGCGCTTGTCACTTAGCTGTCCCTCAGAGGGCCTAACAATCTAATCCCAACCATAGTTATATATCTATGTATGTATGTATTATGTAGTGTATGATTCGTAGTCTAGGGTCAATTTAGGGGGAAGTCAATTAACTTATCTGTATTCTTTTAGGATGTGGAAGGAAAGAGTGCTCATATGAAACCCACATAGACAAGGGGAGAACATACAAACTCCGTGCAGATAGTGCCGTGGCTGGGATTTAAATGGGAGTCCCATCGCTGCAAGGCAAGAGTGCTAACCACTATGCCATCAATTATTTTAAGTGATTTATAGAATGTGATTAGAGCTAAAATAAATAGACACCATTATGGATGTTGATATAGCTAAATAATCACCATCATCAAAACCAAAGATTAAATGTTCACCATTTTATTTGTAAAAATACCTTTTTTAAAATAAGCACTCCTTCCTGTGTATTATTGTCCGTTTTGATATCAAAAAGGTTCCCACCATCTCCAGGAACTATGCTGTATTCAATTTCAGCATTTCTTCCAAAATCAGGGTCCACCGCCCTTATCCTTCCAATTGGTGATCCAACTGGTGAACTTTCATGGACTTTTAAGTGAAATATACCTGTGAAATGACAAAAGTGACAAGTCAAGACAGTCATTTTTTTAAATACACATAAAGTCAAATGACTATGCTGTTTCTATAATGTTTTTAGGGAAATTAAGCTGCCCTCTGGAACTTTTTGAACTCTGTTATACTGTATCTCTGCTGACACTGAGAAACAGTTAATGATCTGCTTTTTATTGCTGCAGTTTGTGCAAACTATCCTTTTGCACTGTGTGGGTCAAACACCACTAACTATCAACACTTACCATGGCAAAAGTAATTCATAGCCACTACATCTCAGAAATATCTAAGGACAGGAGTTTCCAAGCTTTTGAGAGGCAGTGTAGCTTCAGGAATTGTGTATTTCTGTAGCCTAATAGGTTCACACAGATACAGTTATGCTAGGTACACACGATACAATTTTCTGACAGATTTACTGTCAGATCATCTATTTCCAAAATGTCCAATCTGGTTTCTGATCGATTTCCCATTCACTTATATGGAAAATCAATAACAAAATCAGATTGGGCATGTTGTAAATAGTCAATCTGGCAGTAAATCTGTCAGAAATTGCATCCTGTGCCCTAGCATTAGGTCCAGAAATATTTGAACAGAAACTTTTTTTTTGGGATCTGTACATTACCACAAAGCATTTTTAACCCAATCCCCTCATTTCAGGTGCTCAAAAGTAATCAAACAATTGATTTAAAGGCTATGTCATGGACATGTGTAAACAAGTACGCCATATTGTCATTATCAATTAAGCAGATACAAGGCCTGGAAATGATTTGAGGTGTGGTGCTTGATTTTGCTGTGAACAAACAACATGCTGTCAAATGAACTCTCCAAGCAGGTGAAAGAAGACATTACTTTTAAATGTATTGATGGTCAGGCACTAGCACAGGTGCCAGCTCAAAGCTTGGATAAAATGGGCAAAAGATTCCACCGCACACCTTCTGTGAACTAAAATCAAATCCTTTTATTGAATTATTGTAAAAATAGCAGAAGATATGGCAGTATGAGAGCTGATGCGTTTCTGACCCCACTGGGTCCTTAGTCGTAGCTACTGAGAGATGCTTCAAAAAAGTCACCTCACAAGTTGAATAGTGTTACATTACTCCCAATCTACGAATACCGTAATAACACATCAGGGTAGGCACACAACCCCTCAGCCACCTAATAAGTACCAGAGAGACCCTTCCTCGGACCTTTATGAGACTCAGACAAATAAGTTGACATCCCATCTATACTTGAGCCCCTTGGGTTCCCTGGTGCCCAAGTTAAAGATCCATCTTACTTCGTTTTCCAATAATTTTCTCTCTAAATCTCCACCTCTACTATCCACATATACTCTCTCCAGACCCTGAAAAGAGAAATGGCTCAAGTCACCATTGTGGCAAGAGCAAAAATGCTTAGCCACATTGTAGGGATTCAAGCAGTTCACATTAGCTGCACCGCAGTAGTGTTCCGCAATTCTAGCCCTCAAGGGTCTAGTAGTGCAACCCACATACTGCTTCCTACGTGCATTACAATTATTCAGGTACACTACACCTTTGGTACCACAGTTTATATATTGTTTAAGACAGAATGTTCTTCCATTGCTAAAGGAAACAGCAGTATTGCCAGTTAAGTGCACACTACAGTATCTGCAAGTATTCACCCCACACTTGTATGATCCCTGGTATCTTAACCAAGTAACCTTCTGTCTGGAGCTCTGATCCTCATACAGGCTTGGGGACAAATTGTCCCCCAGTGTGGGAGCACGTTTACTGGCAAACCTGCAATTATCCTCCTACTTCTGGATCCACATATAGGATGGGCAAATGAGTCTTAAGAATCTTAACCACAGATGAATATTCCATACTATAGGCCGTGGAAAACTTAATTGTATCACCCCCTCCATCCCTTGTTGCCCGCGCATTGCTGGCCAGAAGTGCAGACCTCCCTTTTGCTAAGACTTTGTTTATAGATTTCTGAACATATTGCTGTGGATAACCCCGTTGCAGGAGTCTCCCCTCCGCTTTTTTAATCTCATCTGGCAAGCGACTGGGACTAGAACAATTGCCCACTATTCTCGTGATCTCCCCGTCCCCAGTGGGAATACCACGTATAGTGTGGTTAGGGTGGCAGCTGCTGGCCAGCAATGTAGAATTGCTGCTGCATAGCTTTCGATGGGTGGTGGTGGTGACCTTACCAAAAGAGCCCTCCAACTGAAGATCCAGAAATACCATGACAGTGGGATGTATGGAGGAGGTGAAGCTCAGGTTAATACTATTATTGTTCAGATAAGAAACAAAGCCCACGAAATCTGTGGTCTGTCCTGTCCAAATCAGCACCAAATCATCAATATAGCGACCATACCAGAGTATGTGTTTTGAAGGCTCCCCATTCCTGTAGGAAAAAATTCCCTGTTAAACAAAAAGTAACTGTGCGACAAAACAAAAGATACCACCTCTACGATGAAATATTTAAGATCTTGTAGTCGCTATATCGATTGAGGTGGTACTGCAATGCTTCCAGAGTCACATCATATACCAAACTTGAGTACAGAGCCAGTATGTCAAAGGTAACCCACTTATAGTCAGACTCCCATTTCACACCCTCCAATTGTTGCAGCGCATGCTTGGTGTCATTGAAAATCCCCGGAAGTCTGCGGACCAGGGACTGTAAATGTCTATCTAACCACTCCCCAAGGCGTACAGTGAGAGAGCCTATGCCGGCTACTATGGGCCGTCCCAATACAGGACCCTCTTTATGCACCCTGGGAAGATGGCGGAACACCGCCACCCTAGGTTTAATAACCATTAGGGAATCCGCAGTTTTAGCATCAATGACGCCCAAAGACACCCCATGCACTATTAGTGTTGGGCGAACAGTGTTCGCCACTGTTCGGGTTCTGTAGAACATCACCCTGTTCGGGTGATGTTCGAGTTCGGCCGAACACCTGGTGGTGTTCGGCCAAACTGTTCGCGTTCGCCCGAACGGCTCAATTCCTGGCCGAACCTGGCCGAACAGGGCCCCTGTTCGGCCGAACAGGGCCCTGTTCGGCTGAATACGGCCCCCCTATGGGATCGCAGGCATAAGGGGGGAGCATACCCCGATCGCGGGGGGGGGGGTTGGAAATTCCCCCCACCCCCTCCGCTAGCGCTCCCCCCTCTGCCCGTTTCCCCATACAAAAGTTTAAGGAAAGTACCGGTGGTAGTGGATGGCCTGGCAGTGGCACTGTGGAGTGAGGAGGAGGAGTCCGGAGAGTGACGCGTTGAGGGAGGCCGGGCAGCAGGCGTGAGGTCAGAGAAAGGGCGGAAGTACCACAAGGGTACTACCGCTGAACCGCCCGCTATCCTTATTAGCTTTAAGGGAAGCAATTGCGGCTCCCTCCCCAGGGGACACATTACGAGGTGTCCGAGATCTACACTCATCACTGAGACATGTTAGGTCCCTCTCCACCAATTGTATAAAATGGTCACATGGAAGGATCATTTGCAGCCAATACAAATGCATATGCCAAAATGCTGATTGACTGAATTAACACTTGGGCATATGCATTTGTGTGCATCCATCACTGCTATTGTAATAGTGCTGTCTCCACAACATTTTTTAAAGGGATTTGATTCCTCCTGTGTGACCCGAGGGCTCCAGTTAACAGAGACTGTATTGCTTATGTTTTAGGATTGACGGAGTGGTTACATGCTACTACCTCACATGTCCAGTGAATTGACTTCGAAAACAACCTGACCATATTAATTGGGGAGTGCGCAGCTTGAAGTAGCTGCAGGCACTTTTTGTTAGCTAAATATTGACTAAGATTTTTTGTGAAGCAAAAAGATTTTATGTTTTTAGACCAACTGAATTGTATGAAGGTTTATGTGCAGTGTGGTAGCTGGTGGTTACTGTCTTTAACCACTTAAAGAGAAACTCCAACCAAGAATTGAACTTTATCCCAATCAGTAGCTGATACCCTTTTACATGAGAAATATATTGCTTTTCACAAACAGACCATCAGGGGGCGCTGTATGACTGATTTTGTGCTGGAACCCCTCCCACAAGAAGCTCTGGGACCACAGTACTTTTGGCAGTTTGTTACAATGTAACAAGGTTCACAGACAGGAATTAGCTGTTTACAGCTGTCTCTAACAGCCAAAACAGCTAGCACCAGCTACATAACCTGCCCACAGTAAAAATGTCACCATGTAATAAATGTCAGAATGTAAATCAGGGAAAGGAAAGATTTTACAATGAGCAAACACTGACTAAATCATTTATGCATAATTATTGTAAAAATGAAGCACTTTTTTATTACATTATTTTCACTGGAGTTCCTCTTTAAGGTCCGCGGTGTTAAACTCCCCTAGTGACCAGGCCTTTTTCTCACTAAATAGGCCACTGCAGCTTTAAGGCCAAGCTGCAGGGCTGCACAACTCAGCACACAAGTGACCCCCCCCCCCCCTTTTCTCCACACCAACAGAGCTCTCTGTTGGTGGAGTCAGATCTCCCCCAGGTGTGTTTATTTATTTTTTGTAAATATTTATTTATTTACAAAATTTAGCTATTTTTATTAATTATTTTAATTTCCCTCCCTCCCCCAGTCTGCCTACCACAGCAGATCGCTCCTGTGTCCCCAGTACAGCGCTGCTTTAGATCGCAGTGCTGTACATAGGTATTAGACGGCGGTCTCGCACGCTCTCTCCTGAAAAGCCCATTCCCAGCCTTTCACGCCACTCAGCGTGGAGCAGTCTTGAGGCTGCCGGCCGGCACCGCTCACGCCAATTGGCGTGGAGCAGTCGACAAGAGGTTAAAGTATGAACACATGTTTGTGTCTGGTTGCTGGGGTAACGCCAGTGTCATGTGGGTACACCAAGAAGAGTAAGACACCACATTTACAAGCTGGTTGTTTTGGTGGTGGACGAACGAGCAGACAAACAGATGTCTGGGCAGCAAGGGTAAGCCAACAGGTGGGACTCACTGAGCCTTTGCTGGTATATAAAGTCTTTCTCTGCCAGAAAATAACAGATCACTTATTGTAAGGTTATAGAACATACAGAGCATTTGCTATATTTTCCATTGACCAAAGTTACTGACCTTATATTTTTTGACACTTATAATTTTTACTGGAGAAGAAAGGTACATCTTCCACACCCAAGGGTGTGCTGTCCAACTTGCAATCCCAGTGTTATAATTTTTTAATATGTACTGTGCTGCATCAAAAGACAAGTTACCAGCAGTACATACAAAATGTTTTCACATTCATCATATGACCTTGTCATCTTTGCTTGCATGTAATCCATTTACTGTAGAGCACTTTGGGCATCTGGAACATGTTAAAATGAATTGTCTATTGCAAAATGGAGCCAATGTGTTACATAATGATTAATATTATCACTTATAGATTCACGGTGTTTATTCATGATGCATATGCCCATAGCAGTAGCTATTTAAACATTCAAGACGGTCAGCTAGCCAAGTGCAAGTTAACCTTGATTATGTTGTAACCTCATACATCATGTGCCATGACCTTCAGTGTGTATATCTCTCTTCATCAGGCATGTTGGATTAAACCAAGCCTGTCATGGATAGACATTTTCTCAAAAGCTTGAAATTTTAATCCTTTAAGTTAGCCAATAAAAGGTATCATTTAGCACATTTTCCTGTTTTTAGCTCCAGGACAGGTTTTATTACAAATAATAATAACATCAACAAATTGCAAATTGTATTGTGTTGCTGAAGGATAGCTTTATTTACTGGAAAACAGTGAAATCTGGTTGTTATTTTCCCTCAATACACATTATATGTAAAAAAGGAACTTTAACAAAAAAAGGGGAAAAAAGAAATAAAAACATTGCAAAGTGAGTTAAAGTTAAAAAAAATAGAAGAGAGATCAAGAAATTACTGATATTAACCATGTCATTTTTTTCATATTGTTTTATGCACATTCAGTCTGCTTGTAATCATCTTTACTACTGGCAGACATGAAAAAACAGAGCACCAACTGCCATTATCTATAACCACACCCCCTAACAATGCGGTAGGCTAAAAGTTTGTTTTTTTTATAGACATATATATGCACAGAGGAAGATACTGGTTTCTTGGCAGTTGGAAACATATGTTATTTCCCACAATGCAGCACTGTTAACAGGCAGGAATCTGTCAGAACCTAGGTCCTGACATCACACTGTGGGACCAGTGTCATCACTGTCACCACGCATCTGATCATCTATTTGAGAAAAGGAAAAGATTTCTCATGGCAAAAGGGGTATCAGCTACTGATGGAGATGAAGTTCAATCCTTGTTTACAGTTTCTCTTTAAACAACTGCTGGGCTATTGTGTAAAATATGAGTAAAAACAAAATGTTGTGATTTTCAAATACCTGGCAAAAATACTACACTGCCCTGAAATAATGTAAAGGTATCATATCAGATGTAAAAAAAAGCAGAAATGTTTTTTTGTTACACAGAATATTTTTGTATTTTAAATGTGATGCCAGAAACACATACGAAAAAAAAATACTTGATGTAACATGTAACAACTAATTAGACTAATTAGCAACAGGTCAGTAACAAGATTTGCTACAACATCTCAGAATCTTTTGAATGTAACAGACTTGAAAAGATGGAGATATGAATGGAAATGTGAACAATATGAAAACTACTCACCAACTACTATAATGCACCTATGGGGATCTGGCCCTCTTTCCACTAGTGTTTCTACAGTAATTCTCATCAGTTAAAGGTCCAAATGGTGGTTGCTTTCAGACTCAAAAGATCAACAGGGGGACGTTAACCATCAATATACTTATAAAGTAAACACTAATGTATTGACAAATGTGCTGGAGGCACCCACCAAAAATAAAAATAAACCATACAATCTGTGTATCTACTTACCTCCTGATATAACCATAATATGCAAACCATCTCTTTTTGTCCCTGAATCTAGACTTAAATCCAAAAACGCTGGTGTATAGCAATCCCGTAGCTTATAAATTTTACTGAGCAACATCAACTCAACATGCAGACATCCTGTTTCAAACTTTTTGTTCTCATCAGTGCACAGGAGGGATTGATATGACTCTGGGGTACAGGGCTTGGACCAGTTCAGCTGCAGCTTCAGGGGCAAAATGAGATAATTTGCATATTCAGGATCAGGAGTGATGCATCATGGGAAACCACTATTGCTCACTTAAAGGGATACTGTAGGGGGGTCAGGGGAAAATGAGCTGAACTTACCCGGGGCTTCTAATGGTCCCCCGCAGACATCCTGTGTTGGCGCAGCCACTCACCTATGCTCCGACCCCGCCTCCGGTTCACTTCTGGGATTTCAGACTTTAAAGTCTGAAAACAACTGCGCCTGCGTTGCCGTGTCCTCGATCCCGCTGATGTCATCAAGAGCGCACAGCGCAGGCCCAGTATGGTCTGTGTCTGCGCAGTACACTCCTGGTGACATCAGCGGGAGCTAGGACACGGGCGTGCAGGCGCAGTGGTTTTCTGACTTTAAAGTCAGAAATTCCAGAAGTGAACTGGAGGCGGGGCCGGAGCATCGGTGAGTGGCTGCGCCAACACAGGATGTCTGCGGGGGACCATTAGAAGCCCCGGGTAAGTTCAACTCATTTTCCCCCGACCCCCCTACAGTATCCCTTTAAAGCTGAATTATTGCAAATACTTTCTGCTTTAAGAAGTCAACTTATACTGAACATTGGTTTTTAGAAGAAAGGCTTTTTGGTCTCTTTTAGTACTCTATACTTTCCTGGGTTTTGGGTCACTATAAGCTTCTTAGGTATTCTCCTGAAATACCAACAGCCTTACATATCTTAATTAAGTACCAAGCAACATGAGACCATTCCTATTTTTATGGATAACAGTAGTACAAAGCCATAGAAAACATAAGTGATTGCTTACATACATTTTCTAAGGTTTTTTTGGCACTGTAATCTGATAAAGGTGGAATTTTCCCATGAAACATGTCATTGCCTTATACTCAAGAGTCTTGTGATCACAAAAGGTAATATATACTGAAACCTATAACCATGATTAAAAATTGTTCTTTAAAATAAAGGCATCTGTGTAGATACACTCAGAAGTCAAGTTGCAAAGGGGTAGGCCAGTCTATGATGTACTACATGGGCAATAGTGCAACAATATCAAAATAAAGTCCCTCAAAGAATTACAGAAATCTCTACACACAAGGGACATGGCTTAAAGCCAATATTCAATGGCTGTAATCTTTAATGCCTCAGATGACACTCTATTAGCAAAAACAAACTTGATTCTGTTGTATAAACAACCAAGAACATTTCCAAAAAGCTAATGTCTGTATGACCGTAAATGTAGTTCATCACTATATTCCAGATGCAAATAACAATTCTACCATGCAAGAAATTTGATGGAAGGAAGAAACCATATATAAATATGATCCAGAAACGTTGCTACCTTCTTTGAGCCCAATCTAGTTTTTCAAGGAAATCTTAAGTGCTACATCCCCCATGCTTAACATCAGAAGGTCAATCATCTTGTTATAAGTACACAGTTTAAAAGTCAACATCTGTGCTTGTATGTGGGTGTCTTAGAGCATTGTTTCCCATCTCTGCCCTTTAAAACCACAAGCGTGCATTCTTTGGTAATCCAGAGTAGTTAATCAGCACTGGTTAGACACTAATTACCCCACCTGTGAAAATGTGCAATTTCCTGCAAAACGTGCATTGTTGGGGGGCTTTACAGGGTGGGAACCACTGCCTTAGAACAAATGGTATAAGTAGCTTGCACATCTGGGAAGGCACCATTAATTGCTGAATGGCATATTTTTGAAGCAATGGATGAAGATTCCATATTTCAGCAAAACAATACCAGTGTGGCTCTCAGGGTTGCTCATAAACTACACCAGCGCGAATCTACGCATATACGCAACTACGCATCGTAGTTCGTAGGCGAAGTTTAAAAACTACGCGTACGCATTTCCGCGTAGTCGTAGTCCCTCTATGCGAAGCTTCGCCCGCTACGCGTAGTTGACGTATGTATTGCGAAGTCAACTACGCGTGCGGTAACTGCTTTTATATGGGTCATTGCGCATGCGCAGAAATTTTATTGCCCTTTATACGCATACAATTCCGCAATGGATGGTGGAATGTATGCTTATATTAGTTTATGTATGCGCATAGTTAGCAGATTATTGCGGAAATATTTCCGCATAAGGGCATAAGCGGTCGCATCAACTACGCTACGCACTACGTGAAGCTTGCGTATTTTAACGCGTAGTCTACGGTATGTTAACGTAGCGAAGTGGCTGATTTCGGAGCCGTAGATTGTGAAGCGTATTTGCATAAAAATACGCGTAGTTTCAGCATAGTGAAGTTGGCTGACTACGACATCCCTGGTGGCTCTGCAGTTGACAAAAAAAATCTGGTTGCCAAACAAACCTGCCTGTAGTTCGGGCCTGTCACTCACATTTGGTGCATTATGAAAAAAAAGAAAGAAATGATGTATGAGACTTAAGGTGGCCACTAATGATCCAATTTTTCATTCTAATCTACAGTTTCTATTTTTTTGGTTTCTTCTTTAGTTCCCAAACATTTACAGAGTGAACTCATGCCTATTCTCATGTTTTTAAATGTATTGCCAGCATCAATTTCAGATGAGCATTTTTTGTTTTTTATTTCTTAGTTTCAATATTTGCTGTCATTAATTGATTACAGTGCTTACATGATTCACAAATCTCTAGATCCTTTATTTTATTTACATTTTATGTAGCTTGAGGCTTGTAAAAATAGGTTGTGATTCAAAAACATAAGTTTAATAATAAAATCCATTGTGAGCAGAAGGATGTCAAGGATAATTGTACTTTTCAAATTTTACATTTTGTTGTCTGGGCTATTCACTAAATATGTATAAGGACTTGAAAACTAAGAATTTTAGAATATAGTGGAGTGGCTGAAGAGCAGAGTACTGAGTTATCTCAGACCTCTAAGTTCAGGAAGCTTCAACCAGAAACTTAAAATAAAAAATAAAAAAGCAATACATAAACATGTTTTTTGGGCATCTTGAACTGTTGATTCATTTTTATATCTTAAAGGGACACTGTAGGGGGGTCGGGGGAAAATGAGTTGAACTTACCCGGGGCTTCTAATGGTCCTTCGCAGACATCCTGTGCCCGCGCAGCCACTCCCCGATGCTCCGGCCCCGCCTCTGGTTCACTTCTGGAATTTCAGACTTTAAAGTCTGAAAACCACTGCGCCTCCGTTGCCATGTCCTTGATCCCACTGATGTCACCAGGAGCGTACTGCGCAAGCCCAGTATGGTCTGTATCTGTGCAGTACGCTGTGCATCGGGGAGTGGCTGCGCGGGCACAGGATGTCTGCGGGTGACCGTTAGAAGCCCCGGGTAAGTTCAACTCATTTTCCCCCGACCCCCTACAGTATCCCTTTAAGACAGATTGAAGATGAACATGAGAATGGTGTTAAGGATCAGCAAGCTGTTGGAGGTACAGGTTGCTGCCACCACAAACAGGTTGCAGGTTGAATTTAAGATTTTTATATTTCAAAAAGAAACAGTATAATACAACACAACATATTTTTCAATTATTGCACTGCTATGAAATTATGCTCTTAAAAATGCAAATCAAGTAAGATTTTGTAGCTACACACTTGCCGAGAATGGCATTGTATGCTGTAGTAGCATTAAGTTTCCACCTAACTATAATTAAGGAACCTTACCCAAACCATATAAGCCTTCCCCAGATCATTGTTCCACACTCGGCAAGAATTACAATTGGTAGGAAGAGAGTGTTCTCAAATCTAATTGAAGCCTATGAATTGGCAAAAAAGTGTGATGCCTCAAAACAATTTCACTGTTCAGTTTAACCATTTTGGGACTGGGCAGTTCTGGCTGCTTAAGGACCAGAGCTGTCCTTTCCCTATTGTGCCTTGTGATTACTGTGATTGTATTACATTTGTCGCGGGGTCAGGAACCAATGAAATTGGCTCCTGAACAACATGCAGAAGCTCTGCTGTCAATGAGACAGCAGAGCAAGTGGGTGCAGCGACAGAACAGCGGTTTGAAGGGTGAGGAGGATGTGAGTGTGTGGCGGTGAATAGTTGAAATATATGTCTTGTCAGAGCCACATAGCCATTAGCAGGACATAGATTCCAACTAAGTTGGTCCGGAAGTGGTTAATTGTGTTACACTCAGCAAGCTGACACTTGGGATTGTGCATGATGATGACGACCTTTAGGCTTACTTGCAGCCTCTCGGCTTTGCAAAAACAGCTCATAAATCTCAAAAAATGTTCTGCTATTGCTGCTTCCAAAGGCATTTTATGTGCATGTCAGAAAAGGCAAATCTTTACACGCAACGTTATTGGTACCAGGTGGTGAAGTTCTGTAAGTTCATATAGCTTACACCTTACCCCTTCATAACAGAGCTGTTGGTTGACTCACTGGTCAGGTCTAGCAGGGCAGATGTTTGAGAAAAAATGTTTCTTTATGACCTTCTTTGACAGGACCACACTGAAAGTTAAATAAGAATTTCACGCTGCATCCAATAAGAGTATAACTCAAGTGATATCATTTACTACAGTGCATTTTCAAACATCTTTTTTATCTTTGTTTATAATATTCTTTGAAAGATTTTTAGAGCTATCTTTTTTTCTGACCTAAAATGTTTCTGTACTAGAGCCTGACTTAAAATAACCTTCCAGAAAGCATTTCTACATTTTCTGTGCTAACAAAGATAACCAAGTTCTCCTAGGTGAAGTCTATTATTGTTCAAGGTATTATCTTTAGTTTTGTCTCTGGAGCAATAGGTCTTTGTTATCATTTTTCTTTGACTCATTTACAGGCATTAGAATGCTGCCTAAAGACATAAACTTAACAATAGTCAGAGGTTTTTCTGATAGCTGATGGACTTGTGTCTTTCACAGAACTTTGCAGAATACATAGTCTTGCCACTAACAAGGGTTAGCACTTCCATGGGGCAAATGGGACAATTGCTCAGGCCCCCAAGCCAGCTGACAGGCCCCCCTGTGCATGGTAGCTGGAATACTTAGGATCTCATTGATCATATGTAGGCCCTGCCATAGTCTAAGGTTATTTTTGGAGGGGAAGTGGGTAACCAAATAACTTAGCAGCATGCTTTTATGTTATTATGAGAGGAAATCTACCAAACATACAGAAAACTTGCAAACTCCATAAACAAAGTGTACAGTTTTGGAATTGAACGATGAGCTTCAGTGCAAGGATGCTAAGCTGCATAGCTGCAGAACACTATGCCATTTTGCTGCCCTCTATTCCACTGTGTAATATGTCCAGGTTGCACATGCTAGCACAAGTCAGAAGTTCATATGCCAAGTATGAGCTGGCACCAATAAGTGAATTGTTCGACACGAGTCTATTCGAGGGGACCCAGCAGGAAACCTCATAAACCAATTTTCTCTGCCTGCTCACGACAATCTGGTCACATCCACTAGTTTGCAAGAAGTAATTGACCCAGGAGGAAACACTAACGCTAAAATTGCACACCAGGGCCCCTATGCAATTCACTTTTTCATCTGAGTTTTCTTCTATCTAGGAGATAATTTTTCAGCTTCTTTTTAAAATAACTTTTCAGCACTTTGCAATTAAAAACGTACCAAAAAGTAGGTGAAAAAGTACTATTATTTTGAGTATTTTCTTACTTGCTGGTGGTTAAAAAAGCATTTTAAAGACAAGTTTGAAAATATCACCTAGGAAAAAATTCGGGAAATAAATGTAATTGCATATGGGCTCAGGACTCTTGTCTGTGGTCTTCACCAGTGCTTTTTCGGGCACAGTGCTTGCTTCGGCTACCTCCTTTGCTCAAGCAACTTTACTAAACCTATTTGGTTGGCCGCATAGATACTGTTTCCTGCTGAATCCCCTACTTTGTAAACACTTATGGTCACATCCAGATTGTTGCAAGCCAGAAGCAGCCATAGGCCCACTCAACTAGACTAGTGCCAAATGTCCTCCTGCAGGATCATATAGGAATACATAGTTGCATACAAATAGCAATGCTGTGAGGCATATAAACCTCTTCATCAAGATCTGTCCACTTACAATTGTTCACCAGAATATTCAGTATACATCTAACTATGTAGCCTTCCAACTATCTATGAAACATTTCTTCATTGGACTTATTACAGGTCATACTATAAATCTAAATTAAACTGAAGCCTCCAAGATACCATCCAATCAATGTATGCATTGTCTAAGTCAGGTTTTCTCAAGTTAGTCCTCAGCAGGACCGGTTATTCCATGCAGCTACTGTAGGTGAACTTCATGCCCAGGGTGGCGGTAAAACCCGGAAGTGTGTGGTGACGCTGCTGCTCTCCTGAGTCTCCCCATAGACTCACACACAGCACAGCCAGGCACAGCATGTATGCTGTGTGTTACACTCTGGTGTGCCTTGCTGTGATGTGTGCGAGTCTGTGGAGAGGGGAGGCCAAGGAGAGCAGCAGGATCTGTGGCAGTCAGGATCCTCGTGTGCCAGCTGCAGGAGACCACCAGCTATGCCTATGCCGCCTGCACAATCCTTATGCATGAGCAGTGAGGAGGCGGGGGCATCCTCAAAATGTTTGCTTTGGGTGGCAAACACTGTAGAATATGCCCTGGTACCCTGTACAGTGCATGTTTTGTAGAAAACCACAAACATTTACAGGTTTGGTAACTAATTTGTGTCTCAGCGGAGCTCATTAACTGACTAACTACAGTGTTTGCCACCTAAAGGACTGAATTGAGAAAGCTAAAGGTGGCCAGTCCAATCTTTTTCATCCAATTTTACCAAATCTATTTAGTATAAGGGTAAATTGAGTGAATAATTTGAATGGATAATATAGACAGTGCTCTTATATTACATAGAAATGGTAAGATTGGATAAAAAAGATTGGACCTTTAGTGGCCACCATTAGTTTAAGCTATTAGAATCAAATGTACAACTTAACAATAGCAGGTAGCAGAATATACTGTATAGATACAAAACCTCTACTATGTATTGAATTGCATAGCCAAACTAGGTTACTGTTGTGACATCTATTATTTAAACCTTTGCAATTTACAAAATAAAATAATGCAACAATAATATGTACCACATTGACAGCATTTTTGTATTAAAAAAATCCCCCTCAGCTGCTGCTGCATTTCATTGGTCCAGTTCTAAGCTGCATAAAGTTAGCAGAAATCTGGACTCAGCTGTGAATTATTAGGATCTCACTGACCATCTCTATTCATATTAGTAGCTCTGTAGTGAGCCATCATTTATTATTACATTTCATTATTCTGTATCAGGCTAAACTTTTCATTTTTAAAAGCACATTTTTTACAAGTAACAGAGTTAATTTTGGGAGAATAGTAATGATCTATCAGGGGAAAAGTATGATCTGCAGGTCATAGAGATGAAAAAAATCAAAAGGACTAAAGCAGTTTAAAGGAAAGTGCCTCTGGTTACTAATCATTTTGAAGTGCACTAGTTCATCAAAAAAAGAGAGCAAATTCAAAGTTATTTTGTACATTCAGAATGCATTTCCCGTACTAAGTATGTGTAAAATCTCCATGTGAGTAAACGTTTTATACAGTTTGTATTATCTTGCTGTGTAAAAGCTTTACTATACAAGGCATACATTATAGTTTTTGTTGACTTTTTGTTGACTTACGTCTGATACGTCTATAATTTCTATAATAAATGTTAGTTACTTATTTGTGAAGTTTATATTAAAAAGGAACTGTAGTAAAAATAACATAATTAATAGATTTGTTCATTTTTTACAATATTAATTTATAGATTATTTGAACAGTGTTTGGCCATTGTAAAATCTTTCCTCTCCCTGATTTACACTCTGAAATTTATCACAGGTGGTGACATCTTTAGTCCTGCCAGGTGATCTATACAGAATGTTTGTTACTGAAAGTTCTATGCTCATAGTGAAATATTGCTTGCTTGGCAGTTAGAAAAAGCTGTTATTTTCTACAATGTAACAAGGTTTACAGACAGAACACTGTCAGGACCAAGGTCCTGACATCACACTGTGGGAGGGGTTTCACCACAATATCAGCCATGCAGACCCCCCTGATGATCTATTTGAGAAAAGGAAAATATTTCTCATGGGAAATGGGGTATCAGCTACTGATTGGCATGAAGTTCAAATTGTGGTTAAAGTTTCTCTTTAATATGACTGGGAATTAGAAATGATTGGGTTGACTCACTAAAGCTTGTTAAAATTGATGTGCACCGGCAGTGTATGGCAACTTTATTAATACATACAACAGGTACACAACAGGCATTGCACAATAGTGCAACTTTTGTTACCATGATAATGCATGTGTTGCTAGCATATCGCCCATTATTCTACTTCCATTATCTGCATTACACTAGCAATGTGCGTTATGTAAGTAGTGCAATACCAGCAACACACGTTACCTAGGTAACATGGGTTGCACTATTTGTGCTATGTTCCTTATGTGCTTGACATACGTATTGGTAAAACTGCTATGCGATACCTGCACATAGCAACTTTACTGAATTTTACTGAATCAAACCCAATGACTTGTACATAGAAAGCAGTATTTAAGTGTAAAGTGTGACATCAAGAGCTCAGTGGTGTTGCTCAAACATGCCTAAGGTTGGATCAAAAGCAGTTCCTCTGAAGCAATCTAAATATTTGTAATTTAGGTTTCGAACAGCAACACTAGTGCTTTTACCATCTGACAAGTTTACCAGGGTAGATCAATAAGTCTTAGGCCAAAAGATGACAGAGAGCTGTGGATTATTATTATTATTATTATTGCTTTATTAGTGCACTCTGCTCTAACATCAGTCAGAGATGGATTAAGATGCAATGGGTCCCTAGGCAAGGTAGTAGATTTGGCACCCTCTTGTGGTCCTTTAGGGAAGCTGAAATAGAGAGAGACCACAGAAGGTGGCATGTAGGCACCTTGACACCCACTAGGCCCAAATCACTTGACTAGAATGCCTCATGGATGATCCTGCTCTTTCTCTAGTATTACAGAACATGTGTGTTGGTATTGCTCAGAAAAAAATAAAACAAAAATGCATTTTTGTCTAAGAATGTGAGATTTTGCACATAAATTTACAAAGCATGAAGAGCATATCAAAAGTCCATTAGAGTACAATAGCTGTAGCTACAGTATGCTATATTTATGAATAATTGACCCGCCCTTGTATTTTCATTAGTTTTCTTTTTTTAATTTGTTTTGTCAGGAAAGTGTGTGATGATCATAATAAATGCTGTAAACAATTGAAATACATTACTAAAACAAATTCCTTTTGCAAGTCAATTTTGAAAGAGCTTTTCCATTTTCTGATTCTCCTTTTTCTCATCCAGCTAAATATTTGTAGCATGTTCTTCTTGTAGCTGTACTTTATTTCTGACAGTTGCTATGCTGGTTTTTCTTTTTTTAATCTCTACTAGGCTCCTGGAGTCGGTGTGTCTTCTAAAGCATACCATACCCCATACGATATATGGTAGATCGGGCAAATTATCAATATCTTACACCAGATATTGTTTACCTATTCTATCACCTTGCACCATAAAAGCTCATACACACCTCCGAACAATTTATTCAACTATCTTCCAAACTTGTCTGTTGGAAGATACGTTGAGTGTGTGTACAGCTGACAAACCAGATGACCAAATGATAACAGGCTGTTTGACAGATCCAATCGATTGATCAATCTGACCAACTATTAGGCAGGTTGGATTGTTTGTACAAGTCTTTTGAACAACTTTGTTTTTGAATGTGAACATGTTGTGAAGTTTGTTATTTAGCTTGCACGCATAGAATGTAAGTTGGTTGGCGTGTATGTACACACTTGTCAGATAAACAACTTGTTGCTTGGTTGGTCATGTTGTGCAGTTGGTTGTGCATGCAGTTGGGCATCTTTATGACCCCTTAGATATTATACAAGATTTAATCAGAACTTTTGTTTAATATTGATCTCATCTCCACAGCTGGTAATTTTGTACTGCCCAATCTATTACAAAGCTATGAAAACCTCAGTTGCATACTGCTGCTGCCTCAAGCCCTCTCTCTACCTGGTCTTCTGTTGGGATGGACTATCTGTTGGGTTAACAATCTATAATCAATCAGTATTTTAATCGCAATATTGTACCATAATTGTAATGATCCTCCCAGCTGTCAGCACAGGCAGACAGCTGTTTGACCATTCCTTAAGTCTGAGGGCTGCAGGTCTCTGGAAAAGAGACCTGTCTTCACTTTGCAAGTTTCAGACTTGCTCTGCTACTGAGGAATGTGCATACACTTGTCATGCAAATTGCCTACAGTAGCTGCCTCCTTTGCTGGCTTGCAGTATAAATACCTTGTGCTCCCAGAATTCCTTGCTGGTCATGATGGTTTGTTCCTGCTAAGACCTGGAGTGTCAGCCTTTGCTATCGTTTGCTAAAGATTATCTTAGAGTAATTCCTTGGGACTGCACTAGGCATCCCTTCTAGTGCAGTCAGGTTGTATTATTTGTATTGCCTTGTTCTGTTTCTCTGCCTCGATTGTCTTGTCGCCAGCGGCGGTCTACAGGAAATCATTCTGTCTGTCTGGGAGTGTAGGCCAGAGCTGCGGTTGCTGCTGGCTGCTCCATCTGTCTGGATTGCATTCGCCCTAGTGGTAGTGGCAGTGCTTCCTTCTGTATTCTGCCTTAGGGGTGCTAACCAGAGCAGCGGTTGCTACTGGTAGCCCCATCTGTTTGTCTGTCTGGATCACATCCGCTCTAGTGGTAGCAGCGGTGGTTCCTTCTATATTCTGCCTTAGGGGTGCTAGCCAGAGCAGCGGTTGCTACTGGTAGCCCCATCTGTCTGTCTGTCTTGTCTGGTACGAACGCTTGCTGTAGGCTCGGTGAGGTAACCGTTTAGCAAGCACGTTCTCTATTTCGTGTTTGTGTTCATTGGTTAGTTAGGGTGGCACGCTTATCACTCGGCGCCTAATGCGCAGTGATTGTGTCTTAAACGCGTTCGCTGTTGCGAATGAGTGCGGTGTTCGCGTTTATCTAGCATTTGTTATTTTCCTTGACGTTCTTATCATTGTTATTTGTTATGTCTTTCCTGCTTCACTTGTGCTCTGTCTGATTCGGTCTTGTGTCACTATTGGCAATCGCCACTCTTGCGGTTGCATTCCGACTTAGTTTCTGTTGTTATGTGTTCACCGTCGCTGGGTGGCGACTAGATTGGTGGACACACTTACATTCTATCTCTGTGCTTATTCAGTCTTGTTTCCCTGTTAGCAATCGTCATCTCTTGCGATTGCGTTCTCACTTGGTTTCCGCTGTTGTGTGTTCGCCATCGCTGGGTGGCTACTATATTGGTGGACATACATACATTCCTTCTCTGTGCTTACTCAGTCTTGTTTCGCTGTTAGCAATCGTCATCTCTTGCGATTGCGTTCTCACTTGGTTTCCGCTGTTGTGTGTTCGTCGTCGCTGGGTGGCTACTAGATTGGTGGACATACATACATTCCTTCTCTGTGCTTATTCAGTCTTGTGTCGCTGTTAGCAATCGCCATCTCTTGCGATTGCTTTCCCACTTGGTCTTCACTGTTGTGTGTTCATCGTCGTTGGGTGGCGACTAGATTGGTGGACACACATACATCCTGTCTCTGCACTCTCTCTCTTTAAGGGCTATCTTGCCCTGCATTGCTTCCCCTCGTACAATTCCTATCTGGCATCTGTGGCAATACAGAGGGGTTGTTCCTCTGTTCTCCACAGCTCCATCTACCGTCAG
The DNA here is from genome assembly GCF_040937935.1 of Hyperolius riggenbachi. NCBI lineage: Eukaryota > Metazoa > Chordata > Amphibia > Anura > Hyperoliidae > Hyperolius > Hyperolius riggenbachi. The sequence continues at coordinate 237,183,358 of NC_090650.1, forward strand.
GAATTCCCCTCTACAGGTGCATAGCACCATTGCTGGGTTCTCTCAGATTATACGCTTGTGGAGGATTTCCGCAGTGTCAGCGCGCATCCTGTGCGCTGACCACAGAAATAATTCCACAATCGTTACAATAATGCTATAATTTTAATAGATTTTCATTAGATGTCATATATATATATTAAAGCTCACCTCTTATCTATATACATATATTAATTTAGTGGTACCTTTAGACCTGAGTCACTCGATATCATTCTACACACACAATAAGCTGTGCTCTTGCCACATATTTTATTAACTAATGCTCTTTAGGATCATTGCTTTGCATCTATTAATCATATATATAAAAAGGGTGCCACAGTAATTTGGGCACTTGGAATAGCCACTAGTAGAATATTGGTAAAATGATGATATTCTACAATGGGGTAATAAGCAATGCAATAGTAGAATACTGGTAACTTTTACAGATTTCTACTATTGCTAAACCCTGTTCTCACTTGAACCCTCCCTCTATTGATGCCTATTACCCAAACCGACCCCCCCTGCCACAGCACCTGCCGATATCTGTGCTGCCTTCACCACTAAACACCCACTCCACCAATGTTTGCACCACCTAAAATTACTCCCTGTGCTCCCCTCTAGCTACAATTAACATTGCAGTCTATGCGGTGCCCATTTTGCCAGAGTGCTGCATGTGCTCAAGTTACCTGCTTCAACTGTTAAAGCTTGGTTACCCTTTAGGTTCAAATATATGACAGTTCTGCTATGGCGCAAGGACAAAAGGTACATATATTTTTGTTCTGCATATATGCAACCCACTGACTGTCATGACTGCCAACTAAATACGCACAGTGTCCCTGGGTTCAACTTTGTTTGATATCATTTTCATTCTCTTGGAACGAGGAAAGAAATACATATTGAAAATGCTCTTTCTCTGAGCTACATGAAAGACAAACACTGTAAAATATTGTAAATGCTCCTTTTACCTCCCTAGGTATATATACATATATATATATATATATACATATATATATATATATATATATATATATATATATATATATATATACACACTAAACCTGTTCAAATGGTGCCCTCCTGTGTCTCCCATGTCTCCCCATGTGTCCTCCTGTATCCCCCATGCGTTGATCTGTGTCTCCTGTGTCTCCTTATGTGTCCTCATGTCTCCTACTGTATCTTTATGTGTCCTCCTGTGTCCCCCATGTCTCCCCCATGTGTCCCCTTTTGTCCTAGCACGTTTTTCACATGTGCCTACTCCACCCCCGTGTGCCTCCGCTCCATTTCCATGTCTCCTGGCCCCCCTGTGTGTAGTGGTAGCTGGCATACCTAATCCATGGCACCTGCAGGGATTGCAGAAATCCTTCTCCTCCGTACAGCTTCCTCTAGTGATCGGCTTGTATAGATCACATCATCAGTACAAGCCGTTCACAAGAGCAAGCTGCTCGGAGGAGAAGGATGTCTGCAATCCCCATGGGCGCCATGTATTAGGTAAGCCAGCTACCACTAAACACCCGAGGGGGCAGGTGACACGAGGAGGTTGCGGAGGCAGGCTTGGGGGTGGCTGGAGCTGACACACAGGCAGGTAATCCCCAACGTGGTGCAAGTCGGCTGTTCATATTGGCTGGCTTTTGTAAGTCGGGGATTCCCTGCCTTTGCTGTATAAGACGCAGGGACTTTTTTCTCCTCATTTGTTTGGGGGAAATACAATAACTTTTCTCTATGTTTGATTTATTTACAAATATTATAGCTCCTACCTAGTCACCAGGTTTTCAAAATAAATGTTTTAAACTTGGAGGTGTGTTGCCATACTAATCAGTCTCTGAAACTGCAATGACCTTTGTTTAGCTTATTATGTATTAAATCTGCTACACACATCCAATTTAAATTTTCCAATGTTCCAATTCCATGCATTATGAGAGCTTACCTACACAATTTTTTCATAGTATTCAAAATATATTTGCCCTCATGCTACATGGAGGTTGTAAAATTGACCTATCCGTGGCCACTGGACGTGACAAGTGTACTTTGAGTTAATGTTACTTTTGTGATTATCAGAATACATTAACTTTTCTTACATACAATAACACTTACTTTTTGGGAATCGGGGTGGATTGTCATTGACATCAGTAAGTGTAATGTTAACAGTGGTGGTTCCTGCTAAACCTCCCAGTTGCCCTCCCATATCCTTGGCTTGTATAAGAACTTGATACTCTTCTCTGACTTCTCTGTCCATGTTTGGTAAAGCTGTCCTGATGACACCTTGAAGATAAATACATGAGGTTATAATGAACAAACAAAAAATAGAAACATTTCAAATAACTTATTTAAGTGACAAAAACTACCTGTTAATATATAACTTTTCTTGTTAAGTTAGTCCTAAAGACTTATTGCCAATTGCCATCAGACTTTAGATAAATGAAAGCAAATGGTAAAATCTGGATGGAAAGGCCTACAGAAGGATAGAATAGAGATGATCAATGAAACCCTATGGCTTGCATGCAAATGTTATGCAAATTGCATGCAGCTTTGAACTGGGCCAATCCAGTGATTTAGATTGTTCTGACTCTATAGTGAAAACATTTGCGTAACATTAATTTACAACTTGCATAAACTATTAGCATTCCATTGACTATCTCAAGTTTCAAAAATAAATAAATAATAATAAAATAATAATCATAGTATACTGTTGTAAAGAAAAAAAATTGCATATACTGCAAAATGCTAAAAAGTACCCCAGGCAAACTTTGGGTTTAAAAACTTATACTTACCTAAAAAAAGGGAAACCTCTGGATCCTTGTGCAGAAGCAGCCCCTTTCGCTACTGCGCAGGCATGGCTGTACTTGTGTGGGTGCAGCACAGATGTGCTCGTGCCAAAAGAAGAGCATGGCCTTGATGTGCAGGAAGATCTCGGGAAGCAGTGGAGAACAGGAGGACAGCCTCTGAAGGATAGAGAGGCTCCCCTCTGCTTAGATAATTATTTGTTTTTCATCTGAGGTTCACCTCGAGTTTGCTGAATTTTTTTTTAAAGGATAACATTTTCTGCAATCTGAAATAGCACTTCAAATAATTGCAAAGTCAAAGTCACACAATGCACCATGCACTCTTTGGGCTGGCAACAATGTTTAGATTGGTCATTTTGGTTTCTAGTATTACATAATTCTTGTCCAACCTGGCTTAAAATGGTACACAAACAGTTTCATGTAAAGGTAAAACTTACAATCAGAAGGGCATAGAAAATAAATTTTTGCAGACTAGTGATGATAATCGTAATGTAACAAATATAATTTTGCTAAATTTTATGTAATTGGCATAACGTGGACACATTTCTCACACAGATCCTGTGAAGATGTGATGCTGGGTTTCTGGCAAGATGGGTTGCAGAGATTGTTAACAGTGCAGGAAATCTGGGCAGGTTTGTAGGCTGTCAAATTTGGGAGTTTGCCATGTTTGCAGCTAAATCGTGTATAAACATCACCCTCTATGTATATTTTATATAGGGACTGGGGAATTGGTGTGGCCAGTATTAACTTGTAATTAAATAAGGGAATTGCACAAATTGGCCATATACACCTAACACATCTCAGTCACATAAGTAGTGAACAAGAGATGACATCACCATGGAGGCTGGTGAGTCATATCAGGAAGGGATTTACTCCTCCTATAAAGAAGCCAGCACGGTGCCCCGTAGCCACGCCTTGAAGAAGCGTCATGTGACGTGAAACGCGTCGGTGGGAGGAGCCAATCGCCGCACCACGCGTACTCAGCGTCCCCACTGCCCACACTGCCACAACCGGACAGCGCCCACTGGCCGCTACCCCTGCCAGGTCAGGCAGAGTTAAGTTGCGGCAGGTCAAGGTGCCCATCTTGCGGATGCGGGCTTGCAGGTCTACATGCTGACATAGCCAGTCAGCGCACAGCAATCACTTTATGCCAAGCGCAGGTGGAGTGTGAGTCCTGTCTAGTCGAGTTGCCCGGCATGTGGATGTAAATATCTGGGACTTTATCTCACCATGCATAGTATGTGGATACGATCAAAGCTGGACTAGATCCAAATAGAAGGATATAGGAGCTGGACATTTGCTGCCTTAGAGGATTAAACTGCAGGCAATCGGAGAGGGGAGAAGAATTACCAAATTGGACTGAAATGTCCCATATCGTGGGGTCAGTGCAAGTATACCTATAATTATGCATGCATAAGATAACATAATGGGAGAATGATGCCTGATTGACATTGCTTCATCTAACAGTCTATAAGTACATTGGCTTGCACCCCTTCTAACTGACTAACGCTTGCTTGCTGCAATTTCCCTAACTATACAGGACTTATCCCCATTAGGGGGAGGCAGCTGCTGTATGCATGGTGTGAGGTGTTGTGTGATGGGTGGGCAGACTGGGCTTGCGTGCATGGAGCATAAGAGTCCTTTTGACAGACTCCATGCACACAAGCCTAGAGCATTGATTTAGGGGATGTGCAGGATGGCTCCTCGGTTTTAATGTTCTACTTTCTGCGCAGAAATGGCTTTTAATTACTGTCTGTGAATTGATTCGTTAAAGGTGTAGGTTTGTAGGCTGTGTTTGCAATATCCTGACATAAGAATAAGGTCTTTTTCTTATTGATTACTGCTTGATATTTTTTCAGCTGAACAATTAGGGAATGTTTGTCCTCTGAAAACTGATGTTTGTGCCACTGTCATTCCAGTCTGTGTCTCTCTTTCTTTAGTTCCTCTATAGAGTTGTCAAACCATTAAAGGGATACTGTAGGGGGGGTCAGGGGAAAATGAGCTGAACTTACCCGGGGCTTCTAATGGTCCCCCGTAGACATCCTGTGTTGGCGCTGCCACTCCCCAATGCTCCGGCCCCGCCTCCGGTTCACTTCTGGAATTTCTGACTTTAAAGTCAGAAAACCACTGCGCCTGCGTTGCCGTGTCCTCGCTCCCGCTGATGTCACCAGGAGTGTACTGCGCATGACACAGACCATACTGGGCCTGCGCTGTGCGCTCTTGATGACATCAGCGGGATCGAGGACACGGCAATGCAGGCGCAGTGGTTTTCTGACTTTAAAGTCTGAAATTCCAGAAGTGAACCGGAGGCGGGGCCGGAGCATCGGTGAGTGGCTGCGCGGGCACAGGATGTCTGCGGGGGACCATTAGAAGCCCCGGGTAAGTTCAGCTCATTTTCCCCCGACCCCCTTACAGTATCCCTTTAAGCATGATGCAATGGTAAGAATATCCTAGATATGCTCACTGATGATCCAATATATAGGGTCTCCAGCGTGTCTTCGTTTGCTGGAACTTCTCCCCTGTGTTTGGACTCCATCCATGTCTCTCTCTCCTGGATCTACTCTTCAGATTTATGGACTGTACATGCAGTTACTGGGATAACTTGACTGGAGACATTTGCATTTATCTCTACATGTATCTGCACTCCTGGCGTTTGCATTGACCTGTGCCACAAACTATGTTCTGAGCTTAACTGCCATGCCTACATGCTTTCCTGCTCAGCCACATACAGGCTTGGATGATTGATTGGCAGCCAGGGCAGCCTTTATCTGGTGTATCAGTGTCTAAGCTTTGCCTCCTTAGCTCATTCATAACTTTGCATCTATCATTGCTTTCAATCTGTGCATACATAGGTGACTTTTCATCATCACTTGCACTATGGATTATTATTCTTCCTTATTCCCAGTTTCAGAGTTTGGATTTCTGTGCAAAATCAGCAATGGAATCCTCCTGCACAATTATTTGCTTAACATGCTTTCCATTGAGTTATTTTGTTATATATGTTTGGCCCCTTTGGGATAATATCCTGGCTTTTAAAATGCATGTCTGTTTTTAAATTTTCATTTTGCGATAAAATATAATTTATACTTTTCTGTATGGTCTCCCGCATAAGTTTATACATATGCTTTTTCCTTTACCATAACCTAGATAAATGTACTGGTTGTCAGTAACGATGATTGGAGTGGAACACTCCCTTGCCAACAGAGCAAGTATCAGGATGTATAACTGGATTTAATAAAGGATTTCAAAAAAACATATATTGTTTTATGTGTTTTTTTTTTTTTTTTTTTGTATCAAAACATGGCAGCCCTGGCTAAACGCCTCAGACCTTATTGGACTTCGATCCTGTGTCTTCTCCTTATGATCTCTCCATAGGTGCTAACCATAAAGCATTAACATGAACACTCTTTTCTCTGCTACATCACTGCCTAATATATTGGATATCTGCATACCCGTTATTTGTTTTGTTCCTGTTGAATTTGTACACCAATTATCATTATACACCTAGTCCCAAAGTGGACACATCTAAAATTGCTGTAATGTTTACTGTTAAACCAATAAAATTTCTTTGAAACTAAAAATGGCACCTAGGTGGGGGCTCTCTTTGGTTGCTCTTTATTAAGGAAGCGACCAAGTAGCACCATATGCTCCCTCCAAACTATAAACTCTTTTTGGCACTAGAATTAGGAAAGAGCCCTTGTCCTTATTTTAGTGACAGAAGTGTTTTATAAAAGAGGACAAGTGAGGTTGTACTGCGCTATTTTTCCTTGGCCACATACCGCCCCAATGTTAAAAATGTGGGGGTTTATTGGACACACTTACTAGGTCTTACCTCATTGGCCATCTAACCTTCTTGGATGATTAGGTGGTAAATCTTATTTTGAGGAGGAGCTAGGTTGTTTTTTGTCACAAAATATGAAACTAAAATGAATAAAATATTAATATAATTAATGAATATAATATTTCTTTGAGGTTAAGCCTTGTGAACATATATCCTGCTGCATAAAGCATGGTAAAAAAAACAGCATTGCCAGCTGGCAATCACTGCAGCTATTACCTGGAACTTTAATATCCAGAGCTGGGAATAACTTTGTGACATTGTAAAAATTGTATGAGAATTAGAAAGTGCTGGGGGCAAGCAAAATGATTCGGAGAGTTTAGTGTTAGCAAGAGTTCAAGTAAAAGTTTAGTATTAACATTATGTTACGCTTTCAAGCTCAAGCACAGATTGAATATATAGCATAGCAAGCAAAGATTCCAAAATGTTATGTATTTATTTTGTTTCCAATGAGATTTCTGTAGCACAGAATCATGTTTTAAAAACGTGCTTATGTGGCCTAAAGCTGTTCAGTGTTTAACTGAAATAATGTAAGCCTGTGTCCCAGATGTTGTAAACTTCCCCTCAAACCCCCCTCACTGATCTGGATGGACTGTCCCAAACCCCTCTATGCTCCCCTCCAAGGGGCCTTACACAGCAAGGTTATGTTATTCTTACAGCTAGAAAGACAATTCACAGAGCCAAAGCTTCACCAATTGACTTCTCTTCTCAGCAGCTCCTTCCACAACCTCTATTCTACATGCCAGAAAACCCTGTGTTGCCCCCACATTGTCATGCTTCCTTGCACCACTTAAATCGGTACTAAACAGCTGTCCAATGACAGACATGCCCCCCTGCAATCAGCATTTAATAAAACAGTGAGCAACACCAGGGCCAGCTATTGCATTAGAAGGTCAGGCTACTCCATTGATGTGGCAGCCCAGAGAATAAGGATCCCTCGGCCATTTTGTTGTTTTAGACCTCAAGTAGAACAGGCATGGATAGATATTGATTATAAATCAGATAGATATTTCAGAGTAAATTAACCCTGGAGATGTATTCTAAAAGAAATGGCCAGTAAACAATCCAGGTACTTAAAAAAAGTTACTTATTTGTCAACAGCTTCTCAGAAAACGTATTAAAACAAATAAATACATTGGCCTAGGAAACAACAATTCCCGTATTTGATTTAGACTTATGGGTATTGTAAAGCTTATAACTATGCTGTTTTAGGCACAAGGTTTAGATTAGTGCTATCAGGGTTGTCACAGATACAGAAGAGTCAAGTAATGTGTTTGTCATAGATTATGGAGATAGTTACTGCAAGTGACTGGTCATGGTAAGAAGTACAAGTGAGCTCTGTAAAGCTGCCCCCCCCCCCCCTCCAATAATCAGACCAACTAAAAAAAAAGTGTATATTTTAAAACACTAAATTGCTAAGTAAGACATCATACAATCCAATGCGATCACATACCAGTCCATAAACCAACAGACATTTTTTTTTAATTCTAAAAAACCTAGCAAAGTCAGGGCCTTCTATACTGTCTAGACTGTCACAAGTCCATGATCCTTTTTGGCTCTGCCCCTGCATTGTAAATGCCTTTTTAGACATAGCCATTAGCCAAATGCCAAGCAACTTGTGCAGAGTGCGATTGTTGTTCTCCTTACTAAAGAGTAAATTGGTTGCAAAGGAAAAGAAAAAAAAAACAATTTGTTGGTGAATATGTTGCATTACAAAACAGCACAATCATAAATGAGCATTGCTATACTCTCGGTGCAAAACTGGCAAATCAGTTGTGTGGGACTCCAGACAATTATTTTTTATTTATTATGTTCATATAAACTAACAACATAGCAACATAATGCGTATATGAGGCATTGATAGCCGCAAAGCCCTGTGTGTAAACAATGACTCTATGGCTACAATGGATCCCAATGACTGATATTATGGAATGGGACTGGCAAGTTATTCTTGAGCCTACTGGGCTGTTGCATGCAGTGAGAATCTTTTTTTTTAACATACTCAAATCAAATCAAATTTCTCACTGTAGTTGCATGATGCTAGCTAAATATGCATGACAGCTACTTCACTAACCATCAAGCAATAATCACTAAGGGCTCGTTCCCACTATCGCGAATCCGCATGCGTCCAACGCATGCGGATTCGCACATGTAATGTGAGTGGATGGGGCTGTTTCCACTCCTGCGGTGGCGTTGTGCGTTTTTTGTTGCGGAGAAAAAACGCACAAAAGAGGCAACGATTTCGCCTGCATCGGGAATCCGTGCGAATCGCCGCTAATGTATTTAATAGTAAAAACGCATGCGTTTTTTACATGCGTTTTTACCCGCGATTCGCGTGCGATTTTGCACCTTTTCCAATGTTATTTTGCCCTGGCAGTGTCATGGTTAATTTCACATGGCACCTTGCCATGCGAAATCGCATGCGAAATCGCGGGTAAAAACGCATGCAGAAACGCATCCGCATGCGTTTTTACAAGCGTCGGAATGCCGGCGAATCGCGTCGCAACAGTGGAAACAAGCCCTCAGTCTGGTAACTTTGGTAACCAAATATTATTTGAATTTTCCTTATCTAGGCCAGGCTTTCAGGGTCAGTTATATTCACCAGTGTACCCCAGACCTTAGTTAAAGATACTTGCACTATATGCAATAATAGACGAATGTTTAAAGTGAACCTGAGGTGAGAATGATATGGAGGCTGCCATATGTATTTTCTTTTAAATGAGTACTGTAGGGGGGTAAGGGGAAAAAGAGTTGAACTTTCCTGGGGCTTCTAATGGTTCCATGCAGACATGCTGTGCCATTGCAGCCACTCACTAATGCTCCAGTCCCTGCCTCCGGGAAAACCACTGTGCCTGCGTGGCCGCGCCCTTGCTACTGCTGACATTGCCAGGAGTGTATTGCTTAAGCTTAGTACGTTCGGCAGGGGTTTTCCGACTTTAACGTTGGAAATTCCAGAAGTGAACCGGAGGCGGGGACTGGAGCATTGGTGAATGGCTGGACGGGCACAGAATGTCTGCATGGGAACAATAGAAGCCCCGGGTAAGTTCAACTCTTTTTCCTCCTACCCCCTACAGTAGTCCTTTAAGCAATACCAGTTGCCTGGCTGTCCTGCCGAACCTCTGCCTCTAATACTTTCAGCCATAGACCCTGAATAAGCAAGCAGCAGATCAGGGGTTTCTGGCAATATCGTCAGAACTGACAAGAATAACTGCATGCTTGTTTCTGGTGTAAGTGCTTCTCTGCAGCCATGTCTGATATTACTTATACCATTATTTGAGGACTAACATTGACAGGAGGCCTGCAGTACTATGTTGAGACAACGCTAATATGATTTTATCGTGTTAGAATTTACACATTAGAGCTAGCAACAAATAGGTTCTTAGGAAAATTAGCAGCCGGTTAGTAATACTGCCAAATGAGTCAATTAGCCTTGATACCAGAAGCCAAAGATATTAATTAATCACATTTCATGTCTGTTTCTCTAAATGATGTTATATAGCCATGTTTCCAGAAACCCAGTGACCTGGCCAGGCATAAATAAAGTCAGATCTGTTCCATTGCTTTTTTGACATGATAACTTCATTTTAAATAACTGTACAATGAAACTGAAACCAATTAGCAATCAATAAGTACAGAACCTAATGACATATTTCCTGTGACAAAGAAGACTGCCCGTTATAATGAAAAAGATAATCATTTATATAAAAGGT